>NW_013668224.1:28761-45488 GCF_000517525.1 Limulus polyphemus
TGTCTTTTAAAACATAAATACTCTTATCCACCATCTCGAGCCCAAAAGAAATAAACAAAAGAAACTTTTTTTTTTTTTTACTAAAGAAACGATTTCCAAACTATTAAATTCATTCTCGTGGATTTTCTTCTTCTGGCGTGTTCGTGTATTGCTTGGGGTTAAGTATATTCACGTGGGGTGTCACCTGAATAGACAGGATTTAATGGTGTTTCGAGTACATTTTGTTCATTACCAGACATGCATAGATACTTTTAGTCGCTAAATGGATCATCTCAAGTTACAATTTAAATGTGTTAAGATACATTTTATGTTGGAATCGGTGACTGCGCATCCTGTAGTACAATTAGTTCTTAACTCCAGCCGTGGAATAATGTTAGCACAATCTAGATATTAATACTTTAAACTCTTGGATCCTGATCCAAGTACTGAAAATGCCCCCCAGTAGCACAGCGGTATGTCTGCGGACTTACAACGCTAGAAACCGGGTTTCGATACCCGTGGTGAGCAGAGCACAGATAGCCCATTGTGTAGCTTTGTTCATAATTACAAACAAACAAAGTACTGAAAATTATCTTTGGTCAGCCCTTTATTTCTAGTTTGATCTATCACACTCAGAAAAATATCTATCACTCTGTGCCCCCACTGTATCCCCTGAGTAGGAAATTCACTGTGATATCACCCACTTGACCTCAACATAAACACAGGTACTTTCTTTTCTTACAATAGACTAAGGGCAAAGATCTTGTCTACATAGACATTATATATTTTAGTATAATATACCTAAGTTAGCCAAACATTTTTAGCAATATCTACCAGCAGAGGTTATGAAGGTTTTGGAAAACTGATATTTATGTTCTTAACATTAGAATTGCCTTCATTGTTGTTTATGAACTAATACTATTGTTTAAGCCCATCGGTTCCAAAACTGTGGGTCGCGACTCCATGTGGGGTTACACATGGACTAAAACAGCGCTTTCCGAACCTTTTTTTTCTTCTGTGACCACATTTTCAAACATAAAAATTACCGCGACCCATAACAACATCCAAAACAACTAGCAACCGAAGCATCATAGCGACCAACGCATCCACGGGGCGATTTTCCAATTCTTTTAAAATCCAGAACAAAAGCAGGTTTAATTGTAAACGTCTTCTCCCAAATCAATTGGTTGACGCTATGAATTAGGACTAATAATTACATTGTTGGGTGCAGTATCAACTGATCTAACTATTACTGCTATGACTTTTTGTAGTTGGGTAAGATTCTTGATTGACCAATTGGCCACGCCCGGCCCAGCTAAATAGTAACTAGTGCGGAGCTTGATTTTCTTTTTTGGCGTTAACGAGACACGAACTTTAGAACCTCAGATCCACAGTCCTGCATGCTGATCACTGGGCCTTGTTCCTCTTAGGGAGAAAAAGTAAAGAACATTGTGACTTATTTAAAACATTTCATTAACTGCGAAGCGGAAGTAAAGAACCGTGAAATTAATTTATGTTAAATGTATAAATATCTTCATTACAAAACGTGAATCAAAGATATATAGGACAGATTAGTATTGTTAAGTTGATATAGTAGCGAGTTCAATAATGGATGTAATTCGCATAGAACGATTTATAAAATTTCAAGCCATGTGCTTCAACAAATTCAAAAAAAAAAGAATTGGATAGCACGTGCTTATCTTTTAATCGTGAATAAATAGAGCTTGTATGTATGGGACTAATGGTGACGTCTCTAAAACGGTAACTGACACACATAACGTGTTTATATCAGTCAAATCGTAAAAATGAAATATAAAAAGCTACGAAATTTGTAGAGAAGAAGAATAAACGATATGTTTAGCATACATCGGGGGGGAGTGGGTGCTAGAGGGAAAGATAGGAGGTGAAGATGTGTTTTCTCGAACAGGAAACTGTGAGTTTTTATTACGAAGAGCAAAACGCGCGTGCTGTAGAACAGGGTCTGTACCTGGCTCATAGGCCAAAAACAGGTTAACCACTTAGAACTAAACAGAAACAAATTCACCTTTTTCTTTTCAGTAGAATTGGTCTACCCAAAAATCGGCTCCGTCTTTTACATAAGTGTAATAATAAATAAAAAAACGTGCATATATATATATATATATATAGAACATGAAGATGAGTTTCGTACCTAAACTCCGTACAGATATTTTATGAGTAAATAAAACTTTGCTGCACAATTCCTTTATTGCTTCAAAGGCCGATAAAAAACATTCAACATTCTGATGTTATTTCTTTCCTACAGGGTGCTCTCAAAACCCGTATTAAAACACATATTATGCAAATGATTAACATATAACGTGGATCAAAACATGTTCTTCACAAAAGTATTTGTCAAAGCTAGAGTTTGAAACGTGTTTGGCTAAACACAACACTAACCCTTACTGAAACTTAGTCTGGTAAAATTCTGAAGCGTTGTTGAATTAGTACTGTCCGTATACGTAAAGAAATTGGTTGGTGGCTCTAGATAAGCGTGTTCTAATACGGAATTCAGATACATCTCGCATAAAACAGCGTTTGAACAAATCTACACAATCCATCTGTACTCTTCCCATTTTCGGTATCGAAAACCCAATTTTTAACGTTATAAGCCCTCATACTTACTGCTGAGCCACTGGAAGGGCAAAAGATGGAATTTATGGATAGCTGTATAAAGTAGTAGTTAAAAGTTAGTGTTTAGAGGTAATTAAATAAAACAGTGATTGGAAGTTAGCGATTAGAGACAGATGTATAAAGCAGTCCAAACACGACTACTGCTTTATTCAACTGTCTCTAAACACCAAATCACGACTACTGCTTTATTCAACTGTCTCTAAACGCCAAACACGACTACTGCTTTATTCAACTGTCTCTAAACACCAAATCATGACTACTGCTTTATTCAACTATCACTAAACACCAAATCACGACTACTGCTTTATACATCTGTCTCTAAGCGCCAAACACGACTCGTTTAGAGACAGATGTATAAAGCAGTAGTCGTGATTTGGTGTTTAGTGATAGGTGAATAAAGCAGTAGTCATGATTTGGTGTTTAGAGACAGTTGAATAAAGCAGTAGTCGTGATTTGGTGTTTAAAGATAGTTGAATAAAGCAGTAGTCGTGATTTGGTGTTTAGTGATGGGTGAATAAAGCAGTAGTCGTGATTTGGTGTTTAGTGATAGTTGGTTAAAGCAGTAGTCGTGATTTGGTGTTTAGTGATAGGTGAATAAAGCAGTAGTCGTGTTTGGCGCTTAGAAACAGTTGAATAAAGCAATAGTCATGATTTGGTATTTAAAGACAGTTGGTTAAAGCAGTAGTCGTGATTTGGTGTTTAGAGACTGTTGAATAAAACAGTAGTCGTGATTTGGTGTTTAGTGATAGTTGAATAAAGCAGTAGTCATGATTTGGTGTTTAGAGACAGTTGAATAAAGCAATAGTCGTGATTTGGTATTTAGAGACAGTTGGTTAAAGCAGTAGTCGTGATTTGGTGTTTAATCGTTTGTTATCTTGATTTAACGAATGATCAACACGATTTATTGTGAAGAAGTGAATTATTCATACATTAAGTTTATCAAATATTGTGGCTTCATCTTTAACTAGCCGTTCTTGCCGTATTTTGATATGTAATTATATCTATATTGTAGTAACTCCTGAGCATTCAAGACGTCCCTAATTCTGAACTGATAGACTAGAGTTAGTCAACAATAACTACCACCAATATTTGATCAAATCTAAAAGAATAGTGGGATTCTAATAATATGATGCATCACAAATCCAAAGTGCGATCTCGATTTTTTGGCATCGGAAGGCGAAACTTGAACCCTTGATTTACAGTCCAACATGCTAGCCTCTGGGCCTCACCCGACCTAAGATGTATAACAAAAGATTCGTTAGTATTTCCATGTAGTATGTGGAAATTGTGCGAAATATACTCAAGTAGGATAGCACTGAAAGGGAAGTTTGTTTGTTTGTAACTAAGCACAAAGCTACACAATAGGTTATCTGCGCTCTGCCCACCACGTGTATCAAAATCGAAACCCGATTCTAGCGTTGTAAGTCCGCAGACATACCGCTGTGCCACTGGGTTGGCCTTAGAGGGAAGAACCTAACATATAAATTTAAATTACCCATTTATTGTTTTAAGTCAAATACTCCATAGTTTTGTGTTTTGTTGTTGCCTAACTTAAAGAAAGATGTTTTTTTTTAGAAGGAGTATCTCTTAATACAACCTTACTTCTCTGGTTCCTAGAACTAAATTACAAGTTGCTATTTTCTTGTGCGGCGTTTTCGCGATCAAAATAAGGTAGTATTGTGGAATTTTAGGAATTCGTTGTTTTTATGCAACAAACCAGATACTGCAATCTCATTAGTGTTTCACGATTAAATTGTCAGTATTTTGAAATTATTCTATAGCGAATGTCCACGAATAAATTAAAGACTTAAAATTGAATGTTTCAACTTATTTACTCTGTAGATTTTGTGTATTAACGTTGAACTCGGAAAGTTCGATACTTACAATATGTACGTTGTTTCCTAAGTTATTTAGAGGACTAAACCCAGGACTTCGGTAGGTGATATATATTTTCAACGTATTTTGTTGATTTTAGTATCAAAGCTGAATTGAAAACAAAATAAAATATGTGATCATTAATCATCACTTTTTAAGCTATAGCCCAAGCATTTTATACCGCAAATGCTTAAATGATAAATTAATTTGTCACAGACGTACCAACCTCCCCTTCCATCTCCATCCAGTACAGAGGGAACCAACATCCAATTCGCCTCCACCTAAATGTTTATAAGTGTACAATTTCCATAACTTTGAATTCACCCCCCATTGGCACAGCGGTATGTCTGCAGTTTTACAACGCTAGAGATTGGGTTTCGATACCCGTAGTGGGCAGAGCACAGATAGCCCATTGTGTAATTTTGTGCTTAACTTCAAACAAACTTTGAATTTTTGATCCAAAATAACGACTCAATATCAGCACAAAAATGTTTCAAAATTGGTCAGAGACTGCGTATTTTCATATTGATTTCAACAGCATACTTCCTCTGATGTCTATTAAAATTGGCCAAAAGTGTCACTTTAATTGTGTACATTTTTTGATGGAACAAACCTCTATTTCTGGTGGAACACTCTCACTTACTGTCCGCCCATCACTTTCACATTTCTCTCTCTCTACTCTTGAGTTTATATTTGAAAGGTACTTGTTTGTCTGAAAACATTTTACAAGGGGGTTTTGTGGGGAAAAGACTTAAGTTCCTATAAACCTTTCCATTGAATTAAAAACACATTAATTTATTATTAAAAGGTTTCCATGTCACGACTGACGATGCCTAACAGTAAATTCCTTGTTTGTAATGGTAATATGTTGTGAAAATGTATACACTTGAGGAACTTTGCTCTACGGCCCTGTCTCAGAAACGATGGCTGTAATGTTAACAATTACAGGTCAAATATTAACTGGTCCATTTTGTGATTACACTGTCAATGAGCGGCTTGCGCAGCTGCAGATTTTAAACCACTAAGTTTTTAAGTTCATAAATATAACTTGAATGTTTTAATATACATTCAGAGGTCAACTTTTACCGGCCGGTTCCAGCTCTTGTAAGTCGAGGGCTCTTTATCTTACATGGCCAGGTAGTTAGAACAGTCGACTCGCAATCTACGGGTCGCAGGTTCGAATCCTCGTCCCACCAAACATGCTCGCCCTTTTAGGCGCGGGAGCGCTATAATATGACGGTCAATCTCATTATTCGTTGTCAGAAGAGTAGCTCAAGAGTTGGCGGTGGATGGTTTTGACTATCTCCCTTCCCACTAGTCTTTAACTGTTAAATTAGGGACGGCTAGCGCAGTTAGCCCTCGTGTAGTTTTGCGTGAAATTCAACATAAACTAGACCAAATCTTGATCGTGCGATGCTGGTTACTTATCCAGTGTGATTTCTGTGCGTGCGCGCGCAAGTGTGTGAGAGTTCTATTTTTTTTTTGTGCGAAACTATTAAACTGAGCGAACCTGCAAGTAAGTATAAGATTTTATATCTACAAAAATTAATAAAACTGTGATAAATGTTAATGTTTAGCTATATACTCTTAATTTTTATTAATCTAACGACAAGAATATATAAGCGAATATATTAAACGTCAATCAAGAGGATAATATAAATTATACTGATCAGAATTTAAACAGTACAGTTGCGAACCCACTGACTGTTACTATTACATAAAAACATAAGCATTATGTCATTGACCCCCCCCCCCCCCACGTAGGTCATTGGTAAGCTTCAGGAGTTACGACATTAGAATTCAGGATTCGATCGCTGCGGAGAACACAGTTCGTATATCCTATTATGTTGCTCTGCGCTAAAACACACACTAATTGTTTGTTTTGAATTTCTCGTAAAGCTACCCGAGGGCTATCTGCGCTAGCCGTCCGTAATTTGACAGCGATAGACCATACAGGGAAGGCAGCTAGTCGTCACCATCCACCGCCAACTCTTGGGCTACTTTTTTTTACCAACGAATAGTGGGATTGACCGTCACACTATAACGCCTCCACGGCTGAAAGGGCGAGCATGTTTGGTGAGACGGGGATTCTAACACAAGACCCGCAGATTGCGAGTTGAGCACCCAAACCATCAGGCCGTGCCAGGCATAAACACCTAAGAAAAACTGATCTTTTGATAGGCGTTCAATGTGCACAACAGTTGCAGTAAATTACGGTGCTGTAAATACTATAGTGATTATCATTATAAATGTTTAAAGTAGTTATTTATTCAAAGAAATTACAGAAGAAAAAAATAACATTAATTGAATGATATTACTCTGCGTTGCGTGTCTCAATCAACGAGATCCGCTGACTTTGAATACTTTCATGAATTATTTACAGGAACCGTTCAGATTTATAAGGTAGGCGTTTTCAAAATCTCGCGATCCGAACTGACGTATTTATATATATATATATATTTATTTAATTCGGTAAATAAAACATATACCGGAGTTTTCCGAATTAATATTATTAACATCAACGGTCACTTCATCTATTCACAGATCACACTGGGAATAATAGATCTGACTGAAAAGTTTCATAATGAAGCAGGGTTTCAAAATGTGTAGCATGCTGAACAGTTAAACGGAAAATAATGATCGTTTCACCTTTACATATTTCATAACTATTTATTTGTTGTTAAGTAGAAAGCTACACAATGGGCTATCTGTGCTCTGCCAACCAATGGCATCGAAACCCGAATTTTCATGTTATAAGCCTATAAACTTACCGCTGAGCCACTGTGAGGGGGCTAGGGGTCATTTGTTTGTTTGTTAAGTAGGAAGCTACAAAATGGGCTATCCATGCTCTTCCCGCCGCAGGTATCGAAACCCGAATTTTCATGTTATAAGCCTATAAACTTACCGCTGAGCCACTGTGAGGGGGCTAGGGGTCATTTGTTTGTTTGTTAAGTAGGAAACTACAAAATGGGCTATCTATGCTCTGCCCGCCGCAGGTATCGAAACTCGATTTGTAACGTTATAAGGCCTCATAATTACCGTTGATCAACCTAGGGGCTGTGTAGATATAAACTAAATCTTGTGATTTCTTTGATAATACGTATAATACTTCTAAGATTGTTTCAAGTTTGTAACCATTTGTAATTCATTGGTTTTCTTATTCTTATTGAGAATTCTCAGACCTATCGTTGTGCAACATGGTCATATAATGCTGTTTTGCCGTGAATGATCTCGTACAGGCTCGTATTTTTTTACTGATGTGTATTGGAATATGTTGAGCGGTGGACCGTAACGGATACGTCATTTTCTCTTCAATCGTTCCGGATTTTCTGGCAGACATTCTTGCAGGTTTTCTTGCCAATCTGATGCCATGAAACTATTTAACTGGTGGAATTTATTTTTATTTCGTTTATTTATCAGTTACTCTTCGTGTTTTGAAGTCGGTAAGAGCTGATTAATACTTCAACAGAGCTTGAATATTTGAAGCACACTAGTATGCTACTTCATATGCATAAGGCTCATAATATATATATTTATATATTTTCGTTATGGAATCGCATATATAGAGACGAGAACTTTAGAGTAAGCAGTAATACTAATGACTATGCTCAGAAGATTTGTGTGTTTATAAGGCCTGACATGGCCTGCTAGTTAGGGTACTCGCCTCGTAGTGTGAGGTTCGTGGGTTCGAATCCCGTTCCTGCACATGCTCGTTCAGCCGTGTAGGCGTTATAATGCCACGGACAATCACAATTTTACTAATGACTATGCTCAGAAGATTTGTGTGTTTATAAGGCCTGACATGGCCTGCTAGTTAGGGCACTCGACTCTTAGTCTGAGTTTCAGAGGTTCGAATCCCGTCCCTGCACATGCTCGTTCAGCCGTGTAGGCGTTATAATTTCACGGGCAATCCCAATTGTTTTGGTAAAGAGTAGCCCAAGTGTTGGCGGTGGGTGATATTTACTAGTAGTATTCTCTCTCTAGTTTATCACTTCTAAATTAGGAACAGTTAGCGCAGATAGCTCTTGAATAACACTATGCGAATTTCCAAACAAACAATCTATTCAGAATGGTACACGATGGAAGGACGTTTACCTAATTCCATATAATTGTTTATTGTAACCATACATTGTAATACATTTGGTATGTTATCCAATTTTTATTGTCCGTCATTTAGCTTAGAACACTTACGCTAAAGTTTATGAGAAATTGTTCCGAAGGATTTTCAACCCGTAGAGCACTCTTTAGCTAACTGTAAACCTAGCACAAAGGAATAGTTATTTAAAATATATTTTAGTCAAACACTGTAGTATTATCGGCTACACGAGGGCTTTCTGCGCTAGCCGTCCCTAATTTAGCAGTGTAAGACTAGAGGGAAGGCAGCTAGTCATCACCACCCACCGCCAACTCTTGGGCTACTCTTTTACAAACGAGTAGTAGGATTGACCGTCACATTATAACGCCCTCACGGCTGAAAGTGTGAGCATGGTTGGTGTGACGGGGATTCGAACCTGCGACCCTCAGTTTGCGAGATGAGCGCCCTAACCACCTGGCCATGCCGGGCCACGGTGTGAGTAAAAGGCATTTCAAACCATAAAATAAAGTTTTTGCACTTCAATTAAGCAGTTTGAAACTAGGTGAGGACGATTATCAATAGATTTACAGAGAATAGCGTATATAAAAAATATATATATACCTTTAATGTAATGGATAAAACAAGAAAAAATCACAACTGTACAGACGACAACGCGAAATACAAAAACAATGCAGACAAGTATCATCATTCAGGTCATCTTTCCTGAAGATTTTTAAAGTTAGGGTAACTGTTTGTAGTCTAGCTGCGTACAGTTAACAGTAGTTGTAGATGTGGCAAATAGAGGCTCCAGCTCCCATATCTGCTCTTAATTTGTTTTTTATTGTTTTTTCGCAAACTGTGTTAGTCTTACTTCTACAGATACCCCTGGTGCTAATTGTACTTTGTACTTTAGTTACCTGTCTTTTATGTGCGATGCTGGAAAAAACTGTTTTTTTTTACGTGTTCTTTCTTTAGATGGTAAAATTAACAAGATTGTCGTGTAGTTCATACGTACATATATGTACAGTGGTTAAAATGAAAATCCCGCCGTGGAGAGTGCCTAACCCATTCGGTCATTAGTATTAGTAGAAAGCTGTAAAAAGACAACTATCCAGTAAAACATTTCATTAAATGTATACTGCTACACTGTGTACTTTAGAAAAGAAAGAGTCACTATCGGTTATCGATAAAAAAAGAGTCACTGTCGGTTATCGATAAGAAAGAGTCACTGTCGGTTATCGATGAGAAAGAGCCACTATCGGTTATCGATGAGAAAGAGTCACTGTCTGTTATCGATAAGAAAGAGTCACCATCGGTTATCGATAAGAAAGAGTCACTGTCGGTTATCGATAAGAAAGAGTCACTATCGGTTATCGATGAGAAAGAGTCACTGTCGGTTATTGATAAGAAAGAGTCACCATTGGTTATCAATAAGAAAGAGTCACTATCGGTTATCGATGAGAAAGAGTCACTATCGGCTATCGATAAGAAAGAGTCACTATCGGTTATCGATGAGAAAGAGTCACCATCGGTTATCGATGAGAAAGAGTCACTATCGGTTATCGATAAGAAAGAGTCACCATCGGTTATCGATAACAAAGAGTCACCATCGGTTATTGATGAGAAAGGTCACCATCGGTTTCGACGATGATCAGAGTCGTGCGACCTTGAACGACTGACTATGCGTGACAAAATGAAAGGATCGCCACGCCCATCGCTTCCAAATCCTCGTAACAGTGGATTAGTTAGTCACAATTTCAATCTTGCCCGCTGAAGACCAGTTTTCCTGTACGATCGTAAGTTCTTTGTTGTTGCTCTTCCAGAAACTTTTAATTATCATATAAAACTGTTTTAGCTCCACTTGGTCCATTTTTACATATACCTAGAGGTGGGGGTGGGGCTCTCCTTGTCGATTTTATTAGCTGGGGGGCTGTCCCTCCGGGACCACCTTCACTTTAACCACTGTGTAAATTCAAATATGAAAATATTTACACACATATGCATTCGCAAAACCTATGATTTAAGCAACCAGTTTTTATAGAATATATATATATATAGTCATGTGATCTTTTAGTTCTCTTTCGACTTAGAAATTACCAAATAGGTGTCTTATCGCAAGCAGTAGTTTGACTTATATGATCTCAACTGCGAAATGAAACCGACTGAGGCAACAGTCACTTGATAATTATTATGAAAACTATAAGATAAATCAAGCTCATATAATATGTACAAAGTCCTAATACCTCACCCCCAGATCCATCGCTTCTGGTTTGTTTTTTGTTAGGCTTTGCTATAACTTTAATAATAGTTTTTATGTTTCATTATACCATTATCCTCTCAGAACGTGAAAATAAGGGTAGTTAAAGATCGCTCTTCGTTTGTTCTCAGTTCGTGTTTATGTACGGCACAATCAATACTCGTTTTATTTCGACAAAAAGAGGCTACGGCAAATAACAGTAGGTCCGGACGTTTCCCGCTACTTCTTGTAACAAGCCTCTCATGGTAACAAGGAGATCGTTTTCAACAAGCCAGATTTAGAGAAATTTATTGGTGCTACTACATCAGGATAGTTCGCAGGAATGTCCCTGAACGGTATGCATTTCTTTTGTATTTCAAGCCGTATTTTCTGAGGTTTAATGAGACAAACTGTTATTTGGCGAATTTCCATAAATTTCAGTGCGGTTCCCTAATGGTCGTAGAAATGTGGTATCTAAAAACTAATGAAAGGAGGTTTTGTTTGATATTTTTATTATTGTAATAATTAGGCTTAATTTATCAGATACTTTTCTTAGATTGTTCTAGGACATATCGTGCTCAACTAATTTTGAAAATAATTAAAAATATGTAGAAATTTCATAGCTTGCAAGGTGTAACCTAACACAAGACACATCGGTTTGAACGGTAATGAACGTTATAACTAAGATTTACACGTAAATGAGGGAGGAGATAGCTATTTTTAAGATTCACCCCGAACTTGCAGCGCTAAAATCCGGGGTTCGATTTTCCTCGGTGGCTTTTCTCTAAAACAAGCTATTTTTAAGACGTTGGAATCAGAGCTATAATTTTTTCCCATGTTGAAACTTAACCTGAAACGTAGAAATAAAGAAAACGAGTACATTTTTTGATTAAGCTATAGCTAGCTATTTTTAAGACGTTGGAATCGGAGCTATAATTTCTTTCCATGTTGAAACTTAACCTGAAACGTAGAAATAAAGAAAATGAGTACATTTTTAAATTAAACTATAGTCCCTCGTTCATCAATCAATAATACAACAGAGTGTACATTGTACCAGTAATTAATTATAAACAATTAATCTCAAAATTTTATTATTCCCAATTTTCGCGACCATTCAGCGCATAGTAGGATGACGTATTTAACCACGAAAATTAATATATATATATATATATATATATATATATATTCCTTATTGTTTGTTTGTTTGTTTTTGAATTCCGCGCAAAGCTACCAAAGGGTTATCTGCGCTAGCCGTCCCTAATTTAGCAGTGTAAGACTAGAGGGAAGGCAGCTAGTCATCACCACCCACCGCCAACTCTTGGGCCACTCTCTTACCAACGAATAGTTGGATTGACCGTCACATTATAACGCCCTCACGGCTGAAAGGGCGAGCATGTTTGGTGTGACGGGGATTCGAATCCGCTACCCGCAGATTGCGAGTCGGGCGCCCTAACCACCTGGCCATGCCGGGCCGTATATTCCTTAAAACATAGTAATAGAACCGCATTGTCAGTTACATAATGAGTGGGGGAACTTCATGAATGACGAAAAACTTGTTTATTAATCGTTTATTTTTATTTCCATGTTCAGCACAAATATTAAGTGAATTCAGAGAAAACAAAAAAACCCAGCTCATAACAGAGTCATTATGGACGAACTTATGATAGCAGTGAAAGTTACTGTACATCTAAGATTTTTTACACCTTGTGTTGCATGACAGTGTCATCATGGACGAACTTATGATAGCAGTGAAGGTTACTGTACATCTAAGATTTTTTACACCTTGTGTTGCATGACAGTGTCATCATGGACGGACTCAATATAATTGTGAAAGTTATTGGTACATGTAAGGTTGTTTACATCTTGTGTTGCATAATAGTGTCATTATGGACGGACTCGAGATAATTGGGCAAGTTATTGGTACATGTAAGGTTGTTTACATCTTGTGTTGCATAATAGTGTCATTATGGACAGACTCAAGATAATTGTGAAAGTTATTGGTACATGTAAGGTTGTTTACATCTTGTGTTGCATGACCCGTGTCATTATGGACAGACTCATGATAATATTTAATGTTACTGATACTTGTAAAATTGTGTACGTCTTGTGTTGCATAACAGTGTTATTACGGGCGGACTTAAAACAGATCTGAAAGTTAACGCTTATCTTATTAAGTCAGCCCTTTTAACAAATATTAACTGACTTATTCTATTCACTAAGACACCAGGCAAACGTACACAAAACTTAAACTAATCATTAGTAAACGTTTAGTTTCAAACTTTAAAACATCCCAGCCTGCGCAAAGCTTCATTTTTTCATCGAATAACTGGAAAATGTAACAGTTGTACCTGTTGTCGTGCAACTCCTAGAAAAATGGAAGTCAATGTAGGATCTGTTGAATACACTATGTCTCAGTTCATTCTTAACAATTACTCTTACGATGATTATTCGGTTCATTATCTGTTTATTGTAAATTTAGCTTTGGAAATACTTGATTCGTTTTCAACTGTAAAATCTGTGAAATCTGATACTAGGTGGATGTTGAACATATTGGAGATTTAGTTTTGGAAGTTTGGGATTACGTTTTGAACTATAAGAACGTACAAGGGTTGCATATTCTGAAGTGAAATCTGACACTAGGCGGATGTTGAACATATTGGAGATTTAGTTTTGGTAGTTTGGGATTACGTTTTGAACTATAAAAAACGTATAAGGGTTGCATATTCTGAAGTGAAATCTGATACTAGGTGGATGTTGAACATATTGGAGATTTAGTTTTGGAAGTTTGGGATTACGTTTTGAACTATAAGAACGTATAAGGGTTGCATATTTTGAAGTGAAATCTGATACTAGATGGATGTTGAACATATTGGAGATTTAGTTTTGGAAGTTTGGGATTACGTTTTGAACTATAAGAATGTATAAGGGCTGCATATTCTGAAGTGACATCTGACACTGGGTGGATGTTGAACATATTGGAGATTTAGTTTTGGTAGTTTGGGATTACGTTTTGAACTATAAGAACGTATAAGGGTTGCATATTCTGAAGTGAAATCTGACACTGGGTGGATGTTGAACATATTGGAGATTTAGTTTTGGAAGTTTGGGATTACGTTTTGAACTATAAGAACATGTAAGGGTTGCATATTCAGAAGTGAAGTCTGACACTAGGTGGTATTTTAACACTCCTGTTTATTGGTGCAGGCATTATGGCCATTCAAAAACACATATATTGTTAAAATATGAAAATATAACATTATTTTGTAAAAATTACTTAAACGATAGATGTACATTAAATTTAACAGTGTAACAAAATTAATTCAAAAAATACTTATATTTGGTGAGAATTAAATACAGATTAAATACGTTTCAATATCGCTATTATCGTCCAGTCTTTTTTTTTTTCTTTTCTGACGCTAGCAAAATCTTGCGTTTGAGAATAGTTATACCCGAAGGCCTGGGCGTGGTGATTGTTTTTACCTTAAGCTCGTACAAACCTATTTGGCGTCATTTTAGTTATTCTAGAAATGTTAATGCCTTTGTTTCCTGGTTTCTAAGAAAATGTCCGTCCTTGTGTGTGATAATACCAAATAGATCAGTCTGTTTGAAAATAATACAGCTTTATACGATACTAAATGATCAATTATCGGCTCGTTTAATGAGCGGTGAAGCATAAATAACGCTTCAATTTCTCGATGAATGGAGTTCAGTGATGATAATTACTCGTGTTTGAATGGTAGAACGCGTTTTCTATTAACATGTAGCTGAAATGTAAATTAGTACGTGACGAGGTCATTGCTGTACACGTGGAAACCGCTAAGCAAATGCGTGTACAAAAATATTTTCGATCGGCTACCGAATCTCGTTTTCCCTTCATCCTACGACGAAAGTGTATCTTTCGAGAAAATAGTACTTGACGTCAAATATTTAGTAAAATATATTTCATTTTCCAATGGCAAATTAAAAATTAAGCTTCCCTCGAAGCGAAGCTTTAAGTCTATAAGTTACACAATATAGATCAGTTAATGGAAAAGAATAATGCCATCATCACCCGGTATTCCCAGATGGTTACCGTCCAAAGTACTAACCAGACCCGACATTGGGTGTCTACGGGGAACAGACGAGACCCGGATGTTTTCAATGTGGTATGAACGATGGATAAATATGATGTAGTTTCCAGCTAGATAAATTTCCAGGACAATTTACGAAGCAAGGAGAGCAAAGATACGTGCAAAAAAATATAACCAATGCGTGACTAAATGGAAGATTACTGAATATTTTGATGAATTGGAAAAAGTTTGGCTGGCACGAGAGCGGTAGCCATGTCCAGAAAAACAGTAGAGCTCTGAATAAACTACAATATTTTTGTATAAAATAGATATTAATAATAAGTAATAACAAGATAACTTTTTCATTTATTTCTTACTGTTGGTGAAATCATCAAGTTCTATTATTTTCGAAATTTTGATTTCCATTTAGAGATTTTATCTTCTTTTAAAATATTAGAAACGAATACCAAACAGTGCAAATTGTCGCTCGTTCTACGATCAGTTTCCCGATAGAACAGCATTAAGTCTAAGGACTTACAGCGCTAATATCTGGGGTTCGATTCCCCGCGGTGAACACAGCAGATAGCCCACTGTAGCTTTGCTTTAAAAAAAAAAAACATGTTCCAGTCATTTCGACGTAGTAACTGTGCTGTCCAAATCACTTTGTTACTGCTGTCAGTTACGTTGGTGTGTATTGAAAATCTTATGTACCTTTTAATATACATTATACAAACAAGAAGTTGATAAGTGTTAGAACTTTTCATCGTAAATGAATAAAACTTGCGCTCATGTTAGACTGACCACACAGGCAGACAAATGTTTTGTTTGTTTGTTTGTAATTAAGCACAAAGCTACATAATGGGCTATCTGTGCTCTGCCCGCCACAGGTATCGAAACCAGGATTCTAGCGTTGTACGTCCGCAGACATACCGCTGTGCCACTGGGGCGTGACAAATGGAAATATATTGGAGCATCACTTTCATAGATACATAGAAGAAAATTTTAATTATTTGCCATTTCTTTTTTGCAACAACTTGGAAGGCGAACTTTCTCGAATACTTATTTTAACACATGTAAGATATTATCTTGTCTTTTTAAAAAAAAATGACCAGACAATGTAAAGGTATAAAACCGGTTTGTTACTTTGCATACAATTAAGGATTTTTAGTTTGAAAAGGAAAGAACAGAGAAAATTGAAATTTTAATACTTTTATTGGAATAAAACGAAACTCCCCAAATAAAGACACCATGAATGTATTAATTCTGATGTACTGGATAGCATCCAGTAGATATAACATTTGTAATGCTATACTGACTCAGTAATCATATAGATATTGCTTAATTATGATTAAAAGGTTTGTTGTGTTATTTCTAGTTTTGTTTTATTTAACCAGTGTTTGTTTGTTCGTTTGTAGTTAAGCACAAAGCTACACAATGGGCTATCTGTGCTCTGCCCACCATTTAACCAGTGAGTTATAATATACAAATTGTGACACATGAGTGGTATGTTGATTAACAAAACGAATATCATGATATTTTAGATACATTATGGCGGAATTAACCACCCAAATTTACAGATGAATTTGTGTGAGTCAGTAAGAAAAGTAAATTAGGAAGAAAATGTTAGAATTTATTTTCATAAAATCATCAATTTTACAACAACGACAAAATAATATCAAAATCCCAACTTGTTTTCATTGATTTAATGGTGCTTTTTGACGGATTAAGTGGTGTTTTTTTTTTTCAGAAAAGTGTAATAAAATATTTAACTATATAGCTAGGTCGATAGGTTTCTACTTGCAAACTGAATTTTTTTTTTTTTTTTTTACTGCCAGGTGTGTAGTTAACATGTGTAATAATG
>NW_013668224.1:45925-53169 GCF_000517525.1 Limulus polyphemus
ATATATATATATATATATGCAAGTTAGATAATACACAGTTGATCTCTTGTGTGTTCTCATGTTTGATAATACACACGAGAGATCAATGCTATTGGTGCAGTGTTAAATTGAGTCATGCCTGTAGAACGTTTCGCTTGTGTAAAGTACTATAGTATAAATCTAAAGTATGGAGAAGAGAGGAAGGCAGCTATTCAACAGCACCCGCCGTTAATTTCTGAGCTACTCTTTTCTGGTCGAATAGTGTGACATTTGACCTCTACTCCTGTAGTGCACCCACGGCACTGTTTCAAACGCCCCTCGGTTAGTAGCGGTAAGATTACTGACTTACAACGCTAAAATCCAGGGCTCGATTCCCCTCGGTGGACACAACAGATAATCCAATGTGACCTTGTTTTAAAACAAACGAACTGTCCAAAGGTGCAGAAAGCGTTTGTTGGTGTAGCATTTTCTAACCAGAACCCCTGAACAAAATCAACCTAAGAACGTAGTTATAATAAAAAGTGTGTAGAAAAATCCAATACACGCTGTTCGTAATAAAGAAATAATTGAATATTAATATTCGATATTTAATTTAACACAAATCAAAAAAGTTTAAGTAAGGATATATTGAAAATAAGATAAAAGCACGCAACCTTTACTCAATTCAAATTGCCTTTTCCCCTTTTACATTTGGTGAAAAATTGTATATTTTTCGTTAATAGAAAAAATCCTAGTTAAGTTTTTGTAAGTTTATAACTACAGAGAAAGAAGTTTTATCATTTTGATTGTTTAAGCCTAATATATTGTAGTAGCTATTGCAAGGTTTAACATTTTGTTTCTTTAAGCCTAATGTATTGTAGTAGCTATTGTAAAGTTTATCATTTTGATTGTTTAAGCCTAATATATTGTAGTAGCTATTGCAAGGTTTAACATTTTGTTTCTTTAAGCCTAATGTATTGTAGTAGCTATTGTAAAGTTTATCATTTTGATTGTTTAAGCCTAATATATTGTAGTAGCTATTGTAAGGTTTATCATTTTGATTGTTTAAGCCTAATATATTGTAGTAGCTATTGTAAGGTTTATCATTTTGATTGTTTAAGCCTAATGTATTGTAGTAGCTATTGTAAGGTTTATCATTTTGATTGTTTAAGCCTCAAGTATTGTAGTAGCTATTGTAAGGTTTATCATTTTGATTGTTTAAGCCTAATATATTGTAGTAGCTATTGTAAGGTTTATCATTTTGATTGTTTAAGCCTAATATATTGTAGTAGCTATTGTAAGGTTTATCATTTTGATTGTTTAAGCCTAATGTATTGTAGTAGCTATTGTAAAGTTTATCATTTTGATTGTTTAAGCCTACTATATTGTAGTAGCTATTGTAAGGTTTATCATTTTGATTGTTTAAGCCTAATGTATTGTAGTAGCTGTTGCAAAGTCAAAATAACTTTAGGAACCACTGTGTAGAAATGACGTACAATTATACAGACTGTGTCAAAATAGGCTTAGATATATGTTAACGATTTGCACCCGAGACTCTTGCACATGCTTAAACAGATTAAAATGGTGTGTTAAACAGGATGCTTATTAACCAAAATGATTGACACTTGTGAGTATCAGTTTTAGAAACTGAGTACAGACCTATAAATACAGCTTACAAAAATGTTTTTTGGGGGGTTGGGGAGTGGAAAAGGAGCAAATACTTAATTCCACTGATGGATTAAACCCTCAAATTATTGACTTCGTTTTAAACCGCTTAATACCGGCTATATCCACTTATTGTTTCATATCGTGTTGAGTAATATTTATGTGTATTCCTGTTAAAATATTCAGAGTGTAATGGGCTCTTTATATTATGCCCACTACATTGATCAAATTCCGAATTGTAACATTATAAGCCATCAAGTATATCACTGAGCCATCAGTGGGCTTCTGAGTAACGGACTGAAGAAAAATGGGGTGATATTTTATAATTTTCCACATAAAATTAGGGTAATTAGTTGATATATTGATGGTATTTTTCTGTGTGTCTTAGTCATGGATCTACAAGCAATATGTTGCATAGATAGTTTAAAAAATTGATTAAAAAAAACAGTGCTGGATCAACTATATCGGTGATCGAGCCGTATATTTTAGGTGACTATCGCAATAAGCGCTTTAAGAGTTCGCTTTAGGTCCGTTATCGTTTATATACCCCTAAGAGTCTTATTTTACTTTTATTTAAAAAATCTCTGAGTTTTCTTCTCTGTTTAAATGTGTGGGTGTAAGTAATACTAATTAATGTGATTTTTTTAATCTTCTCAAACAATAATATCTAAAAACGTAAACGGTTTTTGTAGACGTAAGAGTTAAGAGACGTGAAACTGGTTTACATCAAAACTATGAACCATAGCTCTGTGATATATCTAAGTCACTACTCACCAGTTTAAAAACTGGAGTAATACAATTGTAATTAATACTTGAAGCGTTTGTGATATTTCTTACGCATACTTCTCAAAATGCTTTTGATTTTTCTATCACGCATTTTTTAGAGTGGTGTAAAAATTAAACCTGATAGGTTAATAATAGAATCAAAATTGTAGAAAAAATGAACTTTGAAAATAATGTTTTAGCAGTGAAACTAATTAATTTATATTATAGATAATTTAATAGGATCGAGATTGCAATAATAATGAACTTTGAAAATAGCATTTGAACAATGAACCTAATGAAATTTGATTACTGATAGTTTAATAAAAAAATAATAATGAACCTTGAAAATAGCATTTTAACAATGAACCTAATGAAATTTTATTACTGATAGTTTAATAAAAAATGATAATGAACCTTGAAAATAGCATTTGAACAATGAACCTAATGAAATTTTATTACTGATAGTTTAATAAAAAATGATAATGAACCTTGAAAATAGCATTTTAACAATAAATCTAATGAAATTTGATTACTGATAGTTTAATAAAAAACGAACTTGTAATAATAATGAACTTTGTAAATAGCGTTCTAACAATGAAAGTAATTAATTTTGATTACTGATAATTTAATAAAATCGAACTTGCAATAATAATGAACCTTGAAAATATTTCAATAATGACTGTAATTAATTTTGATTACTTAAAAAAAAACAACCATTTATAACTTGTAAATATTATATTAATATACAGGGTGGGCCAAAAGTAGGGTTACAGTTACTCTATTATTTGTTTCTCCTTCATAATCACGTTTTAAATATACATGTAAATCATAGAAAATAATGCTGAAACCTTATTTTGTACTACTTACTCATGTAAAATGTCTAATATGTAAATATAACGTATGTAAATAAATGTCTAAATTTATAATAAAGGAAAAATGTTTAAGTGTTAACTGTAACCCTACTTTTGGCTCACCCTGTATATAGATCATTAATTTAGGCCTTTCTGTAACATTTTATATTATGCCCTACGTCTGTTACCCTCCATCTTAAATATTTCTAAAGAGTAAACCATGAAGTTTTTGTCCTGTTGCACGCGACATTTTAAACTTGCAGCATCGCTGCATGTCGCAATTTTTTTATCATTGTTTTGAGAAATGTCGTCGTTTGTAGCCACGTCGTACCATGACTTTAGGCTATCGGTTAATTATTCAATACATAATAAAACAAACTGATCGGTACTTGATCGAGGTCGACCTCCTTTAAGTACAACAACTGTGATAATAAGACAGTTTGAAGTCTCGCCACAATAAATCTGTTTTTACAGAAGGACAACAGCCTTGGATTAATATTTAAAAATATAGAACAGGAATTGGTTATCAGTAGACTGATTGGTTTGTTTAGAAATTCACGCAAAGCTACACGAGGGCTATCTACGCTAGCCGTCCCTACTTTAGTAGTGAAAGATTAGCGGGAAGGCAGCTAATCATCACCACCCACCGCCAACTCTTGGGGCTACTGTTTTACCCACGAATAGTGGGATTTACCGTCACATTATAACTCTCCCACGGCTGAAAGGGCGAGCATGTTTGGTAGAACGGGGATTCGAATCCGCGACCCTCAGATTGCGAGTCAAGCGCCCTCTAACCACCTGGCCATGTAATTCCTTGATTGTAGTTTCCTTTGTATAAGACAAGAAACGTTTCCAACGTTTTCCAACAATTTTAAATAAAAACCTGCCTTTCATTGAAAATGACGTTCTGTTGATTAGTATTTACGCATAGAATAATGTTGTGTTCTTTTTCTCCGATATGTGAAAACATATTATGTCAACATCCTTACTACAACATCTTTCAACTAGATTTGAGGATAACGATATAATATGTTTTAACTCCTAACATGAAAGTGTCCGATAAGTATTATAACCGGTGTTCACTCTAAGCTGCGCGCCCGCACAACAATCGGTCAAATGCCGCGCACTTAATTATTCCAGCCGTTCTCATCTTCAGTAATGATGAGGAGTCTCAACACGTTGACGGCCTTAATAACCCTGGCAGTCGGTAGCACCTTTGGCCCAAATCAACCAAGTGGTAGCATTGCAAAGTGGCCTGATGATTCAATAGGGTTGATGGTCTAAAAAATACACCGCCTCCCCAAAACAAAAAGTAGCTCACATCCGCACATTGCCTTAATACTGGTGCACATGAAAAAATTCATTCCGTACACATTGGTTATAACCTAGACGTATTGTAATTCCTTGCGATCAGAATATACTTACAACGTTGCTTATTCACTGTAATGATTTTTACAACAGTACTTGTTTCAATGTAATAGTTTAATAACATGTTTCGTTCAGTGTCATAATTTGACAGCTTGATTTCTACAGTGTGATACTTTGATAACTTGATTTCTTCAGTGTGATACTTTGACAACTTGATTTCTGATGTGTGATACTTTGACAGCTTGATTTCTACAATGTGAAAATTTGACAACTTGATTTCTACAGTGTGATATTTTGACAACTTGATTTCTTCAGTGTCATAATTTGACAGCTTGATTTCTACAGTGTAATACTTTGATAACTTGATTTCTTCAGTGTGATACTTTGACAACTTGATTTCTTCAGTGTCATAATTTGACAGCTTGATTTCTACAGTGTGATACTTTGACAACTTGATTACTACAACGTGAAAATTTGACAGCTTGATTTCTACAATGTGAAAAGTTGACAACTTGATTTCTACAGTGTGATACTTTGACAACTTGATTTCTACAATGTGAAAATTTGACAGCTTGATTTCTACAATGTGAAAATTTGACAGCTTGATTTCTACAATGTGAAAAGTTGACAACTTGATTTCTACAGTGTGATATTTTGACAACTTGATTTCTACAGTGTGATACTTTGACAACTTGATTTCTGATGTGTGATACTTTGACAACTTGATTTCTGATGTTTGATACTTTGACAACTTGATTTCTGATGTTTGATACTTTGACAGCTTGATTTCTACAATGTGAAAATTTGACAACTTAATTTCTACAGTGTGATACTTTGATAACTTGATTTCTGATGTGTGATACTTTGACAGCTTGATTTCTACAATGTGATATTTTGACAACTTGATTTCTACAGTGTGATACTTTGACATCTTGATTTCTGATGTGTGATATTTTGACAACTTGATTTCTACAGTGTGATACTTTGACAGCTTGATTTCTACAATGTGATATTTTGACAACTTGATTTCTACAGTGTGATACTTTGACATCTTGATTTCTAATGTGTGATATTTTGACAACTTGATTTCTACAATGTGAAAATTTGACAACTTAATTTCTACAGTGTGATACTTTGATAACTTGATTTCTGATGTGTGATACTTTGACAGCTTGATTTCTACAATGTGATATTTTGACAACTTGATTTCTACAGTGTGATACTTTAACAACTTGATTTCTGATGTGTCATACTTTGACAGCTTGATTTCTACAGTGTGATATTTTGACAACTTGATTTCTACAGTGTGATACTTTGACAGCTTGATTTCTACAGTGTGATATTTTGACAACTTGATTTCTACAGTGTGATACTTTGACAGCTTGATTTCTACAGTGTGATATTTTAAGAACATGACTCGCTGAAAATCTAGACTAGAAATACGTACGATCAGTACTTTTCTTCGTCTCAAATTTCAAACCTCCTACTAAATAAATTTCAAAATTGTTTATAAGTAAAACTTCATATTTTATCTGTTTTTTTTCTTTTACCCTAATTCTATACAGTGCTGGTCAATTTGACCGATCTTGTAATCACACACACACACACACAAATTATATAAATCTAAATTATGTCTTTTTTTTCTTTCTAGAATGACTTCAGATTGTAACATGAAACTGCATTTGTTTATCCTAAATATTTATAAGTTCGTAACAGTATTATTTATAATTAGATTTTATTGTTTTATTGCCCTTGGTTATTTGTAATTAAGCACAAAGCTACACAATTGGCTATCTGTGCTCTTCCCCACCACGGGTATCGAAACCCGGATTCTAGCGTTGTAAGTATGCATCTTTTTGCTTACTAACACACAAAAACCTGCTCTGAAATTAATAAGTAGTTCACCGTACAGCATGATATTTTTTCATTCAATAATTCGTTTAACAAATAGAAACAATTTTAGAGGGTCGGTTGATTTTTATTTTAAAAATGGTTTTGTCTTTTACATTTTATTACATTTCAATTAAGCGACAGTTCGTGATCTTTTCTATATATTTGATGTTATAATATTTGTTTCTTAGGTATGTATCATTCACAATTAGGTTTGTTGCTTGGATAAGGACTGAGAACCGACCTCTAGACTACAGAGGAACCCCTTATCTCACTTAGGAAAGTAAAATAAATGATTCTGAATTCCATTATCTTTTTTCATTTTATTACATATGTTGGTCGTCATTATACTTTGAAGAACAAAAAAAACTCGTTACCAATGCAATTTTTTATGAACATTTTAGCCCCGAAATATTGGCTATTTGTTTCAGTGATCTAATAAAACTTGCATGTAATTAAGATAGAGAATAACCTGAGTGGAAACAAGATTAGGATTAGTGTAATAAAAACTAGCAAAATATTTGAAAGTAATTTTGATAGTCGACCTCAAGATGTGCTCCAGAGCCTTCTCATAGGTTTTTTTTTTACGTTTTGGCGGTAAAACCTCTTTTTTTTTCGTTACCTGAAACTACAAGAATTATAAGGTACGCTTTTTGAGATAAATCGTTTCTATCTATATTTTACGCTATCTTGCAACGTGCGTGGAATATTGTTTGTTTGTATTTCGCGCAAAGCTACACTAGGGCT
>NW_013668224.1:53267-58768 GCF_000517525.1 Limulus polyphemus
GCCAACTCTTGGGCTACTCTTTTACCAACGAATAGTGGGATTGACCGTCACTTTATAACGCCCCCACGGCTGAAAGGGCGAGCATGTTTGGTGTGACGGGGATTCGAACTCGCGACCCACGGATTGCGAGTCGAGCGCCCTAACCACCTGGCCGCTTGGAATATAATGAACCTAGGAAGATTGGACTAAAGTTGAATGAATGAAATGTTGGATCTATTAACACCAAATCAGGATTCGGAAAAAATCTTCACATTTACAAAACAAAACGTGTTTATAAGAAAAACTTAGGGATACACTTTCACCACAAATTCGTATGATCTTGACGTTCAAGCCTCGTTTTTTCTTTTTTTTTGTTGTTGTTGAAAAATTAATTTCATATTTTTATTAGTATATAGTTATTATTAATTAATGTGTAATTTGGTTATTAATTGGATAATAATTTAATTTTGAGTATCTTTCTATCTACTTGCGTGTTGTATTTAGGTTAATTTATATTTGTATTTTATATTTATGGTAACGTTACTAAGATTATCTATCTCCGTTTCTAATTTTGAACTACTGTCCAGAGGTTTGTTTGTTTGTTTGTTTTTGAATTTCGCGCAAAGCTACACGAGGGCTATCTGCGCTAGTCGTCCCTAATTTGACAGCTATAGACCATACGGGGAAGGCAGCTAGTCATCACCACCCACCGCCAACTCTTAGGCTACTCTTTTACCAACGAATAGTGTGATTGACCGTCACATTATAACGCCCCCACGGCTGAAAAGACGAGCATGTTTGGTGGGACGGGGATTCGAACGTGCGACCCGCAGATTGCGAGTCGAGCTCCCTAACCACATGACCATGTCGGGCCTCTGACCAGAGGGAAATCAGCCAGTCAGCAGCGCACCCTACCACCAACCATTCATGATAACGGATTGATTGTCACTCTCATAACGCACACACAGCTTAAAGTCACAAAATTACAAGAATCGTTAATGTCACTGTAAAGAAGAGAAACAAAAATTATCACATTTCGTATTTAAAAAATCATTATGACGCAATGATGGTCATGTGGAAGAAACATATTTTTTTTTATTTAAATTTTATCATGCTGCAGCTACATTTTTGTTATTTGTATAAGTCACATGCAACATCTGGCATGAAAAAAGTTTAAAAATTCACTCCACCAACAATAATAAGCAGAGAAAATGGCGTACTCTGATTAGCTAGTAGATTCTATTTTAACTTACACTTTTTTTTTTGGTTAGGGGGCATATCTGTGTTCTGCATTCCAAAAGTATTATAATGTTCCTAGTGAATCCACAGTGCCAAATAAACCACGTGTGTGTGTGTAATTATTGAGTAAAAGGACGAGAAATTGACTCAAACACATCTAAGAAACACCAAATCACTCATAGTTTTTTGATAAAATAGTTTTGTATGGCTAAGAATAGTGTAATTTACAAACTAACTTGGGCATTGGTTTGTCCTTTCTGTGGTAGAGCTCTGGATTTAGGAGCTGGCGACCCGGGTTCGAGTCCGTGCGATTCTAATAAAATTACTTCATGTTTACTATGTGTAGTCAGTAAGTACGTCCTGTTAATACAAGATCGTCAATCTTTACACCGTGTTAACTGTAGGTACACAATATTTACACAAATCTTCACTCTGAGTTATATGTAAGTACGCCCTGATTAAAAAAAAAAAAAAAGTAGTCAGTGTGTACCCTGTGTGATCAGTAAACCCTGTTAACACAAAGTAGCCAATGCTTAAACTATGTAGTCTACCTTGTTAACATATGGTAGCCAGTGTTTACAGTATGTGATGTATAATTACACCCTGTTAACACAAGATAGTCAATGTTTCTACTGTGATATTTGTAATTACACCCTCCTAACACAAAGTAGTAAATTTTAACACTGTGTGATCTATATATACTACCCGTATTAACACAAGGTAGCCAATGTTTACAATGTGTGATCTGTAAGTATGCCCTGTTAACAGACGGTGGCCAATGTATACACTGTGTGATCTGCAAGTATGCCCTGTTAACAGACGGTGGCCAATGTATACAATGTGTGATCTATATATACTACCCGTATTAACACAAGGTAGCCAATGTTTACAATATGTGATCTGTAAGAATGCCCTGTTAACAGACGGTGGCCAATGTGTGATCTGTAACTATAAAGGTTATCTTGTGTGAACAGGGACTTACAGATCACACCAGGTAAAAATACACCGTCTTAACACAAAGTAGCCATTGTTTATACTATGAAATCTGTAAGTACTTCCTGTTTTTTGTAAGGAAACCAATGTTTGAACTGTGACATCAGTAAGTGCATCATGTTGACACACGGCAGGCGTCGTGTACACTCTGGGAGACTCGTAGGTACACCCTGTTAACGCAAGGTAGCCAATGTTTATATTGTGTAATCCGTAAGTAAATATTTTAAACACAAGATAGCTATTGTTTATAATGTGGAATCGTAACTAAATCATGTAAACATAAGATAGCCATGGTCTGTACTGTATAATCCGTAAGTAAATCCTGTTAACAAAAGATAGGCATTGCTTACACCGTGTAATTCATAAGCAAATCGTGTTAACCGAAGATAGCCATTGTTTGCACTGCGTAATCCGTAAGTGAACTCTGTTAACCCAAGATAGTCATTGTTTGCACTGCGTAATCCGTAAGTGAACCGTGTTAACACATAAGATAGCCATTGTTTACGTTACGTGATCTGTAACAACCTGTTAACGCAATGAAGCCAGTGTTTACACTGTGAGATTAATAAATATACCGTATTTATATAAGGTAGCCTTGTGTGTAGCTTTCTAAACATTGTATACGCAGTGTGCAATTATGCTACTCGTGTGTATTTTGTTTTTCTCAGTGTTACATACTACTCGTATGAGTGTATTTAAGGCATACGTTTTCTAACAAAAATCATTATAAGCACATAGACAAGTGCAGTACAAACATGTATAGGAGAAAACAAGGAATTAAGATTAACACCCACGTTTCCCGGGCGTGATAATTCATGGTGTAATCAGATTGCAACAGGTGGCTAGCGTAGAATGTATGCAGTAAATCTTCTAGACCAGCTTTATTATGCCTTGCTCACTTCACTTATACGTGAACAGCGAACTTTGTTATCGTGGTGGAATATTTTCACTCAAATACAGTTATCACCATTGAAAGTATAGCAAGCTGGAATAGTTTTGTATTTCTTTCTACGTAATAGAGGGAAGTATTTAACGCAATATTACATTATTTTTTAGCCTACTGCAAAAACAGAATATATATATATATATATATATACGTAAACTAAAGTGTTTTGTATTTCTTTCTTCGTAATAGAGGGAAGTATTTAACGCAATATTACATTATTTTTTAGCCTACTGCAAAAACAGAATATATATATATATATATATACGGTAAACAAAAGTGTTTTGTATTTCTTTCTACGTAATAGAGGGAAGTATTTAACGCAATATTACATTATTTTTTAGCCTACTGCAAAAAATGAAAAAAAAATATATATATACGGTAAACAAAAGTGTTTTGTATTTCTTTCTACGTAATAGAGGGAAGTATTTAACGCAATATTACATTATTTTTTAGCCTACCGCAAAAACAGAAAAAAAATATATATATACGGTAAACAAAAGTGTTTTGTATTTCTTTCTTCGTAGTAGAAGGTGTATAACACAATAATAGGATCGTTTGCAATCTAAACGACACTATCATGATTGTGTAGGATAAATACCTACTAATTCATCTGTCACTAGACTTTAGCATTAGGTCTATTATATTTTTAACACTGCATTCTATGTGTAGTCCCTTAGGGATTTTCAAGAATACTATAATAATAGTATTCCAACCACAACAAATTCACCGTTTCCACTGCTGACGACGCGTTTCGCGCAATCCAGAGCTCATCAAGTCGTTTGGGACACAACGGTTGATTGATTGATTGAAGTTAAGCACAAAGCTACACAATGGGCTATCTGTGCTCTGCCCATCACGAGTATCGAAACCTGGATTCTAGCGCTGGGGGGGGGGGGCACAACAGGCACAGTAGTGGTCAGAACACTTTTTTTACAACAACGACAATTGTACCTAAGAGAGCACATATAGATTATAGAGTTAAAAATATAACAAGCCTAATACTAATTTCTAGTGACACGTAAATTAATATAAACATGTTCCCACCATAACAAATATATATATTTTTCAGCCTACTACAAGCGCAAAATGCCTATGTGGTAAATACTGTTTATCACTAGTTTATTATTTGTATATACTTTTTAATATTGATGAATATAAGAATACATAATAAAAGTAAAATAAAGGTCAGTTAGTTATCAAAGGATCACCTCGACGGTCAGCGCACCAACGCTGATTCGGTTAAAATTTTTTACCGGAAAGCTTATTATATTAATCAACATTTAACTTACATTTACTGTTTGTTGTGCAAATAGCCACACATCCTGTTTTACGAACGTAAGAAAAGCGGTTTAAATGTTTTCCATTTCCTGTCTCTAACTGTCATAAACACGCACGGTTGGTTACGATTACTTAAATTATGTTGTGTTTCCAGCTGTTCTTTCTCCCTCGGTCATATTGTATAAATTTCTGTGTTAAACGAATATAAAAATATATAGACAATTCTAAAATCAAGAATATCGTATCCGAAAAAGTCGAACCCCCGATTTTTGTTATGTAAAGCAATTATGGTTATATAGTTATAGCGCAGCTAATTTTGGTATTTAACGTTTTCTACATAGTCTACATTCTTCTGACGAAGCATTAACGTTTTTTGGCTTGAAATAGTCGAATGCCCCCCCCCCCCATAGCATTAGCATGCTTTGCATGCTCATTGTGCTTCGCACAATATGTGTTAGCTTTTGATCTCAAAAATTAGAACCCCCCTTTTCAAACATTTTGATCATAACATCATGTTCCAAAGTAAATCAGACATACAAGGTTAATAAGTCAGTATCTATCCCTTTAAATCCGTGCAGCAGAAACGCAAGGTTACATAAAATGAAACGTATATTATTGGTTTGACCGTGATAGAAGAACATCACAATAAAACCGAAAACAAGAAAAACAGATTGTTGTGCATTTTCTCTCTGATTTTTTGCTTCTCTCAATTTCAGATTTAGTTGCACGTACAATTATAAAACTCACGATGTGTACCTAAGTTTAATATTTTTTTTCATTTCATTTCACCATCTCGTGTAGCTACTTTTTGTTGTCCACTAAACTTAGGGATAACTTTGTTACACGTGTTTTAGTAAACGGCTCAAGGCACTCTCGAAACCTGGCACATTTTTCTTGTATCCGAATTAGTTTTTAAAGGAGTAACGTCTGAAAATGCCTTGACCTGATCCCTTTTTTTCCTATCTAATGCTTACTCTCTTTCACTCCCATTTTTTTCTCTCTTTTTTTTTTTTTTCGTATGCACCATTGTTCTAATTGTTTGAATACCTCTTTTTTAATAGCCCTT
>NW_013668224.1:59168-64591 GCF_000517525.1 Limulus polyphemus
TGTGCTCTGCCCACTACGGGTATCGAAACCCGGTTTCTAGCGTTGTAAGTCCGCAGACATACAGCTGTGCCACTGGGGCCTTTCAGCTATTTGGCTAAGGATAGCCACACAATATGTATCAAATACCACTGTTTACTTTTCCTCTGGTCAACATTCTAAATTAGGGGTGGTTACGCCCGAGTCTTAAGGGTGTCTGACCTGAGTTATTTAAGTAATATTCCGTTTCAGGAATTCAATTACCAATATTAATGACTGTATACATTTGTTAGTGACAGTTATGTGCACAGGGAGTATCTGGACGGACTCAAGGTCCTGTCCTTAAGCCCTAAATTGCCCCTTTTTCTCGGTCATAAAAATGATCAACAACTTCTAAAAGACACACCCGATTCCGCAGCTTGCTTGCTGCGGGTTATAAGAAAGAAAAATAGAAAGATTTAAGCTTTAAAATGAATGGATAACAAGGACTTGTAGGGCCAATAATAGTATTAATACGTAAAAAATCACTCTTTACATTTTAAAAATGTTTATAAGACCGATTGAATGAGGATAAAAGAGGATCTGTTTGCTTCTTATGGCTTTTTACCCCACGTGTACCATAGGCAAACCACAGACCCCATAACCCCCCCTAACACTTCCTCATACTCTACCCCCCTCAAGAAAAAATACAAGGCTAGTCTTGCGATGCTTGATATGTCTATTTTTGTCTTTGACCTCCTGTCCTTTTTAGTATCATCTGAACATTACTGGTCAGTGACCGAAGGTCTTTCACATACAGTATTTTTTTTTCACAAGTGTGCTCACATGTAATTATATTTTGTAGAGAATAAAGTAAATTGAACTATTATTGTATGCTAGTAAAATTTACACACGGTCTGAACGGGTAACCTAGAAACTTTTATTACGAGTTAAACACAGTAACAAATGTGCGAAACGTTGTAAATTTTCTGCTTTTAAACAAACAAATACGCGAAACGTTGTACATTTATTGCTGTGTTAAACTAACAAACGTGTAAAACGTTGTAAATTTTCTGCTTTTAAACAAACAAATACGCGAAACGTTGTACATTTATTGCAATGTTAAACTAACAAACGTGTAAAACGTTGTACATTTATTGCTGTGTTAAACTAACAGACCTGCGAAACGTTATACATTTATTGCTGTGTTAGACTAACAAACGTGTAAAACGTTGTACATTTATTGCTGTGTTAAATTAACAGACCTGCGAAACGTTATACATTTATTGCTGTGTTAAACTAACAGACCTGCGAAACATTATACATTTATTACTGTGTTAAACTTGTCGTAATTTTTTTCCCCGTTTCCTACTCAAGTTATGTATAAACTTTATCAGTCTCAAAGTGGATTTCTCGTCATCAAAATTTTATTAGGCACATTTTTGTACTGTTGTTTAACCATGTTTTATAGTTTTGTATATTTTGAAACTATTTAAACTACCAACGCTGCTTAAAAAAAGAATAAATTTTAAACCAATTTCAAACAAAAATTCATATAGTTTACTTGTCACCAGACATTAATATTAATCCTGTTATATTTTTAATATAATATATATTATATATATATATATATAGTCCTTTAGGGACTTTCCAGAATTAGAAGAGTGTATAATAATACTATTCCAAATACACTAAGTTCGCTATAACAATTTATTTGATAGATTGCTTTTTACTATATTGTTGCCCCCCAGTGGCTCAGCGGCATGTCTGCGGACGTACACTGCTAGAAACCAGGTTTCGATACTCGTGGTGGGCAGAGCACAGATAGCCCATCGTGTAGCTTTGCGCTTAACTACAAACAAATACTATATTGTTTTATGGATTGGAGTTACAGGTTTATTGCTAGCCAAAATCAACCGGAACATAAATATACACGTGCTTTGAAATAGCCAAGGGATTAGTGAACGCAATACCTCCTCCTCCTCTCAGCCCCTTGTGAGATCAGTAAATATCTACAGTTTTACGACGTTACGCTTAAAATGGTATTTGTTGCGTCGTTAAGGCGAAAATAACGCTTTTTCATCTGTTTTGGAGTACATGACCGGAGAGTATCGCAAAATTTCAAGCTCTACTTCTTGAGGCCCAGATTTTTATAATATGTTACAGTGGTGTAAAACGTTTAAATGGGACGTTGTGCGAGCTAGCGATCGTGCTATGATTTCACACGTATTTTTATATGGGTATTGATTTTATTACATCGAGCTTTGAATAAACTTTCTAATTGTTGTTTGCTATAAGAGATGAAAAAGTTTATTTTATTTACGTCGCGAAAACCATTTATAAGATAATGGGAGAATAGACCGTGAAACATTCTTGTGTTCAGACCACATTTTTACTTGATGCCGTATCGATCAACAGAAGTAGCAAGTAAGTTTTCAATGGTGAAAATAGCTTTTTTTGTATACCCATAACTAATTTTCTTTTAGATAGCAAAATAAGTAGTCATCGACCTCAATGAAGCTGGTGGGCTCATCATGGAGACTAACGTCTGAAAGATAGATATAATCGCGATTGTGTATCGTGATTGTTGGTTTTCTCGGTCAACTGTATCATAAAAGTAGATAGATATCCCATAAATACACATTTTTTATTTTTCTTTTTTTTTCGTTCTGCTTTCATTGCGTTATTGCGGGATCTTCATGTCACTCAGCATTGTTTAATACTCGGTTGCGCTGGAGCTCATGATTAACTTCAATTATTGGCGGTAAAAAAACAACAACAAAAACTACTCGTGTTTTTTTTTTGTTTTGTTTTTATATGTTAATGCTCATTTTACTTTTGAATAAACCACGAGCTGTCAGAATTTCTTTTTTTACATTGACCATAACCACGCCATGTTACACAATGGGCTATCCGTTCTCCACTCGCTGCGGTTATCGAAACCCGATTATCAGCGTGATAAGCCCCCAGATTTACTTCCAAACCACCGGGGGACATGGGGATATAAAAGTGGTGATAATAACGAGGCACGGGGCGGTTTTTTTAAATTATTTAGGTTTTAACGCCGTTTAATCATTTGTTGCGGTTGAGTTATATTTATCATTTTCTACCACGTTTTTATTGCTTTAACAAATGGCCATCATGATAATCAGAATCTGGCGTTTTAAATTCTGTAACCTTGTAAAACAATGAACTAGGATGTACTAAGCCTTACGATTTTACTAAAGTTCATATCTACACGCAGGAACGACATGATACTCATTATATGTCTTTTTTTAAATAGACAATTGTATTTATCCCTATTTTATTCACGTTTCAGACTTCGGGGCCTACTTATCTAGCTAAGCCTATTGTTGGTGATATCGGATGATACCGTGCAGTAAAATAACTCGAGCTTAAATTACTCCAAGAAGGGAGTGCCATAAACCTAAGCCCCCCCCCCCCCCCCCACTGACTCAGTGGTAAATCGGAAGGCTTATAACCCTAAAAACTGGGTTTCGATACCTGTGGGCACAGTACAGATAGTCCATTGTGTAGTTTTGTGTTTAACAACAAACAAATAAGCAAACACAAACCTAAAGACTTTTAATCAAACAATAAATAAAGAAAACCAAACTTCATAACGTATTGTTTATTAAATTAAGAAGCACGATTGCATATTTCATAGCAGATATTAGTGTACTGAAATCAATGAAATACACAATAAATGGTCACTTTGTTAATTCCCACTATCTCATATCTGGATCGATATACCTTTCTTCTGAGGATCACGGGTCTGAATCCCCGTCCAACCAAACATGCTCGCCCTTTCAGCCGTGGGGGCGTTATAATGTGACTGTTAATCACATTATTCGTTGGTAAAAGAGTAGCCCAAGAGTTGGCGGTGGGTGGTGATGACTAGCTGCCTTCCCTCTAGTCTTTCACTGCTAAATTAGGGACGGCTAGCGTAGATAGCCCTCGTGTAGCTTTGCGCGAAATTCAAATCAAACCAAACACCTTTCGTCAAGACAACACATTTCGCATGCAAAGGTTTCCACAAGGTAGCGAAAGGCATGATGTTGGACATTTTGGAGTATGTATTAAGTTAATTCACTGATGTTGCAGAAGATTAAGTAGCGAAAACAACCTTCACGTCCATCTTAGTTTTGCCCTAAGTAGGTAGCTCGCTGTTATCGGAAATTTACATTAAATGCTCAAAGATATTTTAGTACAGCGGTTGCACTGCCCAAAGAAGACGACTAAAATCACTGTTGTGCTCTTTGAACCAGTTCATACCCTATGATTGGGGTATTATAGTTCCTAGAAAACCCTTTTGTCTTTTAGGTTAGGAACATTGTTGGCTGAACAGAAACAGCAACAATGTTCAGGTGCATTGTGAATGTTATCCACTCTTCTAAAGAAATCAAATTACCCATCCTCTTCCAAGAAAACGTGTCCACACCATTATACTACCTCTAGTACGTTGCACTATTAAAACAACACTTACAAGTTCAAATACCTCGTGTGGTTTTCAGTATGTTTCTATTCTTACTAAAGAAAAAGGCAAGATGTGTGTGTTATCATATATTTCTAGTATCCAGTTTCCATAGATCGCATTTTTAGAACACCTATTTACTTCTGTAATTTACACTGTGTACATGGAAATAGTTAAATCCTGACCATTGTTCAAAGAATTGACCAATTGGTAAATGATCTGTCTGAAGTCTTTTGCATATTACAGACCTACCAAACGTCCTCATCAATGATCAATCATTAGCAGTTGGTAGTCAGATATTAAAAAACACACAAACAGGCGTATTCCCTTTGGGTTGCTATTGTTGTTAGAATCTTTTGTATTTATCCCTGTCTTATTCACGTTTCAGGCATGGGAGCTTAATTATCTAGCTAAGCCTATTGTTGATAATCTTGGATGATACCATACAGTAAAATAACATTGAATTATTCCAAGAAGGGAATGACATAAACCTAAGCCCCCGGCCTCAGCTCCCCATTAACTCAGTGGTATATCAGAAGGCTTGTAACGCTAAAAACAACTAAGGTCTTTAAAAATGTATGTATATTGTTATTTATCAATCGTCATTAGTATTTACAATTACCGCAAGTGAGTCCTTATATATTTATGTGTATTATGAAACTACCTTTGAAGAGTTGATAAAAACAATAGCATCTATTGTCATGCCCCTTTGAAATAAAAAAAAACGAATTCTGTTATCCATCATCTTAAGATCAACCACGATATAACTGTATCTCTGCATTTATAGGGCTCAAGATTCTTCTGACACATCACATGAACACTATATTGTTCTTTGGCATATTTGAAAAAAATGAGTATTTTGAGCACGTGTGTGAGTGACCCAAATAAAGTGACCAAATACGTTTTATGTAAAGAATGCTACAATAACATAATGTTATCCATGTTTAGAATTTCGTGCAAAGCTAAACGAGGGCTATCTGCACTAGCCGTCCCT
>NW_013668224.1:65074-75870 GCF_000517525.1 Limulus polyphemus
ACCAACGAATAGTGGGATTGACCGTCACATTATAACGTCCCCACGGCTGAAAGGGCGAGTATGTTTGGTGAAACGGGGATTCGAACCCGCGATACTCAGATTGCGAGTCGAGGCCGGGCCTTGCACAAAGAAATTATAATAAGCTATTCAATATTAATCAGCTCCAATTGAATGTTTCATTTCCATGTAAATCGCGTGTAATAATATGAGGGTATTTACAAAGTAGTGTCATTATTAGAAGGAAAGTGACAGCAGCATATCGGAAATCGAACCTCTGACTTTCCGATCCGCAACCCGGCACACAAACCACTGAGTCACGACCAGTCTGTTGCAGTAACAGATTGCATAATATTATGTATAATATTTACTATCATCGCCATCTAGCTGCAATAATAAACAGTTAATCTTATGTTTTTCATTATGCTTCAACATTCCCAAGTCGATATATTTTCTTTCACATTTGAAGCAAAAAATCTTAATGGCTCCCTTCGTATAAAAGTTTTACTTGCTTAAGACTTTTATCTGCAACAAAACTGTCTGAAATAGATACCAACCGGTGCTTATCGCAAATTAACATGCAAATAAGCGGTTTAGCAAGTTTCTTGAAAACGATTTAAGTTCAGCTATTGAGACAGTATTAATCGTCAGATAAATAAGCGACGCGACAAGCAAGGCAATATACCATAATTTCTATACTCCATATATGTTTTAGGTACTTCTTGTTGATAATTAAAAATACAGCATTTGTAACCAGTGAATGTACGTATCTGTCTGGTCTACCTGTCTATTTCAGTAATGGATTTCATCCAAATTATCTTAAAGTATACTCCAATACTAGTATTGTATTACGGGAGAACGCAAAAGTATTCGTTATTTTATATCTAAAACTTTTATAATCTCTGCAAACTTTATCTCTTTCAATCTATGTACGCAACGGTCAATATACTTGTGGAGAGACTGTTGTTTTGAATTTCGTGCAAAGCTAAACGAGGGCTATCTGCACTAGCCGTCCCTAATTTAGCAGTGTAAGACTAGAGGGAAGGCAGCTAGTCATCACCACCCATCGCCAACTCTAGGGCTACTCTTTTACCAACGAATAGTGGGATTGACCGTCACATTATAACGCCCCCACGCCTGAAAGGGCGAGCATGTTTGGTGTGACGGGGATTCGAACTCGCGATCCTCAGATTGAGAGTCGAGTGCCTTAACCACTTGCCCCTTGTGGAGAGATAATTATCCTTTTAATTCATATAGTCCAATTTGAGAAAGCAACAGACCATGTGACACCTAAATGCACAGCATAGTTATGTCCTCCTTAGTTAGGTAAACAGAGCTCAGTAATTAAAAAATCAACTCATTAAGCTATTATATAAATACTACACACAGATTCAACGGAGAACTGCCTTTAAATCGTCATATCATTTTTTTTCTCCATTCGAAAGATTGCATTCCGACCCCACTTTGTTCTTGGGTCACTTACTCATGTACGTGCACGTGGTAGCTTTAAAATTTCCTACATTGGCAAAACCAAACTCCATTTGATTGCAGGTATCCGCGAACATATGTTCAAACTACTGGACACAATATTTAATCATCGGACTTTAAAGTTTTAACTACGAGCCGTAGGGGTTTGGTACTTTGGGTTAAAGAGAGATTACTTATTTAACAAGTTCTCCCTAGGTTGAATAATAACTCAACTGCTATTGAGTTAGGCTTGTTTTAATTTTCTTATTAGTTATTTAGGCCCCCCACAGTGGTATGTCTGCGGACTTACAACGCTAGAATCCGGGTTTCGATACCCGTAGTGGGCAGAGCACAGATAGCCCATTGTGTAGCTTTGTGCTTGACTACAAAAAACAAACAAACAAAATATTTATTTAGATACATTTACTTACTGTACTGACCCGAATTTAAGGCGACCTTACTGTTCAAAGACGAGAAATTAATTTTGAGTGTAAAAAGAAGACGGTGTTATAAAGCAGGTACGACGGTGTTATAAAGCAGGTAAGACGACTTCAGCAAATAATATGGAAAAATAAAATATACAATGTTACCAAAACAAATTAATATTCGTTGTGGAAATTCTAGAGGTTGTGAAATGGAATATGAAACTTTAAAATGAAAATAAGCATCTTTTATTCCTATCATGAAATTCACCTTTCACGCAGACTCAGTAAATTTTCGGATAAATCTTTAGTACAAATATTGCATTAAAAAATCTGATTTTTTATTCACAGAATATTGATTTCACATAAAAGACAGCCAAATTTCGTGAAGATATAAAGAAAAAAAATTGGAATTATAGCAATCGTTAATTCTCCAGTACGGGCTCGATCCAATGGACTCAATATGGACTTGATCGAGCATGTCAACTAGATTCAGGGCATAATCCGCGAATATAGGATGAGTTGTATTTTTAAAATCTTGCATCGTTACAAAAAAAAAATAAAACGAAAAAACCTCTTCTCAAATTCGGGCCAATATAATATTTATTTCGTGTGGATCTATATTCCAGTTCAATTACTGTTTGTTTTACACACATACACCCTCCTCTTTGAATCTCAACAATACCCTTATAGTGTTTATCGTAATATATAAACTGCTAGTCAGCATCCAGTTTAAACATTACCCTTATAGTGTTTATCGTAATATATAAACTGCTAGTCAGCATCCAGTTTAAACATTACCCTTATAGTGTTTATCGTAATATATAAACTGCTAGTCAGCATCCAGTTTATAACTTTAGGCTTTTGTTTACTGTAGGAATTTAATGAAGATGGGATGTTTATTTTCCGAAACGTTCATAATATAGGTTGTTCTTCATCACTTCTGTGGTTGTGTTGTTCAACATTGGGCTACATGCTCCACCTCATGAATCTGTTGCCTGTTAGACTGCAGTCTATTTGCAAAGTATAAAACTAAATATTGATTGGGGTATTTTTTTACAGCAGTAGATATTGGATGGGGAATTTTGTATAGGTGTAGATCAGTGTTTCTCAGCTGGATTTGCCAGACAACACCCGCATCCGGGCTTTGGTCTCGTTATCACTACAAGAATGGAAAAAATCTTTATGTTTCTTAGCGCACTTCGCCGTAGTTCATAACAACAAAGGTGTTATGTGAACCTCTCAGACAGAAACACTTGTCTAGATAGTTTTGTGATGAGAAAACAACCATAAAATATAGAACACAGTTATGTTTATTTCATGATGCTCCTGAAGAAGTTGGAAAAACGAAACATTGAGTGAAATAAATATTATCTTCTTCTGGAGTTTGTGGTCGTTTCTTCATCGTACAAAATGTCTTAAGTTGCTCCAGCCAGCATTCGGTAGTAGGAATAAATATTGATTGGGGATCTTTCTTATAGTGATAGATATTGATTGGGGAACTTTCTTTTAGTGATAGATATTGGTTGGTGTGTTTTCTTTTAGTAATAGATATTGGTTGGTGTATTTTCTTATAGGACTAAATATTGATTGGTGTATTTTCTTATAGAACTAAATATTGATTGGTGTATTTTCTTATAGGACTAAATATTGATTGGGGTATTTTCTTATAGGACTAAATATTGATTGGGTATTTTGTTATAGGACTAGATATTGATTGGAGTCTTTTCTTATAGGACTATATATTGATTCGTGTGTTTTCTTTTATTAATAGATATTGGTTGGTGTATTTTCTTATTGGACTAAATATTGATTGGTGTATTTTCTTATAGGACTAAATATTGATTGGGTATTTTGTTATAGGACTAGATATTGATTGGAGTATTTTCTTATAGGAATTAATATTGATTGGAGTGTTCTATTATAGGACTAGATATTGATTGGTGTATTTTCTTATAGGACTAAATATTGATTGAAGTATTTTCTTATAGGACTTAATATTGATTGGAGTATTTTCTTATAGGACTAGATATTGATTGGTGTATTTTCTTATAGGACTAAATATTGATTGGAGTATTTTCTTATAGGACTTAATATTGATTGGTGTATTTTCTTATAGGACTAAATATTGATTGGAGTATTTTCTTATAGGACTTAATATTGATTGAAGTAGTTTCTTCACTTAATATTGATTGGAGTAGTGTCTTCACTTAATATTGATTGGAGTATTTTCTTATAGGACTAGATATTGATTGGTGTATTTTTTATAGGACTAAATATTGATTGGATTAATTTCTTATTGGACTTAATATTGATTGGAGTAGTTTCTTCAGTTAATATTGATTGGAGTAGTTTCTTCAGTTAATATTGATTGGAGTATTTTCTTATAGGACTAGATATTGATTGGTGTATTTTCTTATAGGACTAAATATTGATTGGAGTAGTTTCTTCACTTAATATTGATTGGAGTATTTTCTTATAGGACTTAATATTGATTGGAGTAGTTTCTTATAGGACTAGATATTGATTGGTGTATTTTCTTCACTTAATATTGATTGGTGTATTTTCTTCACTTAATATTGATTGGTGTATTTTCTTATAGGACTAAATATTGATTGGTGTATTTTCTTATAGGACTACATATTGATTGGTGTATTTTCTTATAGAACTAAATATTGATTGGAGTATTTTGTTATAGGACTACATATTGATTGGAGTATTTTCTTATAGGACTAAATATTGATTGGAGTATTTTGTTATAGAACTAAATATTGATTGGAGTATTTTGTTATAGGACTAAATATTGATTGGAGTATTTTGTTATAGAACTAAATATTGATTGGGGTATTTTGTTATAGAACTAAATATTGATTGGAGTATTTTCTTATAAGATTCTTGTTTATGCATTTTTAGGGTTTTAATATAGTAGTCTCGTTACATGGAGCCCTCCTCCCGGTGGCTTTGCGGTAACATGGCTGGTTCATAACGCTAGACATTGAGGTTCGATACCCGTGGTGGTCATAGGGCAGATAGTCCATTGTGTAGCTTTATGCTTCAACACAAACAGACAAACGTTACATGTAAAAATAGACACGTCAAAAACATAGGTTATTATTATTATATTTTATCTACTCATTTATTATTTATTATTCTGTGGTTTATTTTCTAAGTTTGAATCTAAATAACCTTTCTTTGTTTTTTTTTTGGGAAAGAAATATAATTAACACAGTTTATCTATCTGGAACTAAGAGGCAAGTGACTTTGTTAAAAAGTCATATATTGTTTTACTAACAGTAAAGAACTGTCAATTGTTCCTTTCGACACTTTCCCATAGTTACTAACCTAGTTATTAAATATCCTTCATTAAAACAGGAGTTGTAGACTGAAACTCCTTATGGGAAAGCTAATAAATTTGGCTTATGACCAGAATGGAAATCTGACTGGCTCTTGTTCTCGAGTGAATTGCGGCTGACAATTTAAACGAGATCTTTTGCATAGCAGTTTTTTTCTTCAAAGGATCGTATTCATAATTATGTGATATTCTTGATATCACGCCTAACCGTCTATAACTTATTAATTTATAACTTATTTAAATTCTAGATATATTTTTAGACTTGTCTTTAGAAGCCCACTCTTAACTGTTTACATCAATAATCAATTTTAAATTAATCTATTTGATGTGCGTCATTTGGGGGGGGGGGAGGGGTGTCGATCTCCCTCAAACTCGGGAAGGGGCCCCAAACAATATTTTCTGTGAAATATTTCTCGTGAGGCTAAATTAACACATAAACGCCACATTATGTTATAGTGTAGTTCCCCCAGCTGAATTGAGGGGGCCTACGCACGCGAGTTCAGCCTTCTTTGCTCACCTTTCCAAGTGTTTTTGTGAAATGATGCTTCTTCTTTCTTTATTTTTTTCTTATTGGTTTGTTTTCCACGAATAAAGTTTATTTGCCTCTCTAATGATTTTTATAGTGTCTTTCGTATTCCAGTTAACATGACAAGCCCTGGTATCGGGCGAAAGGTCTCGTCGTCACTGAATATAGCAGATGTAGTGTGGATGACATAACGTTATGCACTCGTCTTTACTTTTACTCATAAGTCTCATATTTATTATTTTTTTGATGAGTAGTCTTTCTGCTAATGAATCCTTTCGTTCCTACTGTTATTATAGGATCAAGTTACCCGCGATGACAGCTATAGCCAAGATTTCCACAGTCGTATGAATCAATTATGGTTTCTTTATAAACGTTACGTATATATATATATATATATACGAACATACCCTGAGATTAATTACTGGTACACTCATACATATAAATATACTCCGAATATAATTACTGATACTATTATATATCTAATTGTGGCCTAAGTTTAATTACCTCATTAATCAGTCGCTAATTAGATCATAATAACATTGAACAATATCTTTGCATAAAATAACCATTAACAGCAAACTAAAAACTAATTTCTTCAATTGTTTATAGACATAATATCTGGTACATGGAGAATCAGAATGTCTGTAACCGTATTTAGTGCCTGCATTGAAGCGAAGTCAGTCAGTGAAGTCTTGCTCTCGAAACATACTCACATGTCCAAGGTTTTGATTTAGAAGAGTGACGAACGTGATATTTATTTTAAGCATGAGAAATGTGTTCCTTCTGTTACCCCTCTATTCGAACACTGGTATAGTATAGCCGTATAGTGCTATATATTTATATTACAAAATATCATCTAACCTGACGACTCCTTATTACTCAAACTTTACATGTTTGAACAATGGAACTAATGAGAAAACCCAATAACTACTTTTTCTTGAAGAAGTGGTTTATAAATTTTTTTATGATAAGAATATAAGCATTTCTTCTAAAACTCTCTTTTGTTTATTATAGATACAAAATTTGTATTCTTGTTTTCGTAGGGCCGGGTGTGGCCTAGTGATATCGTGTCAGACTGAGAATCAGAGGGTCTAAAGTTCGAGACGCGATGCCGTTAAACAGGTTCTGCACTTTTTAGCTGTGGGTGCGTTACAAAAGTCACAGTTAATTCCGTTATTTGGTTCAAAGCGTTGTAGCGTTAGGTGTTGCCATCCCTAATTTTCAACTGACCAAAGGGAAGGTAGCCAACCAGCAGCACCCGCCGCCAGAAGGTCTTTGATTTACTCCTGTTCCCGAGTAAAAGGATTGGGTATAACTTTTGATAGATATATAAATCTCAAAAGAAAGTGTGGAGAGTATCCAGCGCTTTACGGCTCGAATCTTGGACCCTTCCATTCACTTCCTGGTACGGTAACCAGTAAGTAACTCCCGGCATGAAAGAAAGGATAACAGAGTTACATCAGATTTATATGTTTACCATTAATTACACTTTACTACCGTAGTGTAATTATTCACTATATTATATTTCAAGATCACTGAGACCTACACCCTCCAAAGAGCCGGCGATAACTTAACTGGCATCCTAGGAAGAAATTAAGGCTACGACTTTACTCACATTGTCGCCCTCGCGTATTTGGCGCCTTAAGCATCCGCCTATGTTGCCTACCCTTAACGTCGGTCCTGTACTTCCACCAAGTTTTAAAAATATATAAACTGTAGTTGCGATTAAGCCACATTAAATCACCAGTTAGTATGTTGGTTTCCAATGTACACCACACATATCTATAATTTCTGTCTTTTAGTTTTTCAGAGGTAGTTTTTCTATGGTGTTTGGCGTCTCACTTTGTATAGAATCGTTCTGCTCGTGCAAATCTCATTTCAAATGTTTAGCGTTATAGCTAAGCCTCTCACGTGTCGATTGATAGATTTTTATGTTTATGTTCATGTTTCAAATGTTTAGCGTTATAGCTAGGCCTCTCACGTGTCGATTGATAGATTTTTATGTTTATGTTCGATGTTTCAAATGTTTAGCGTTATAGCTAGGCCTCTCACGTGTCGATTGATAGATTTTTATGTTTATGTTCGTGTTTCAAATGTTTAGCGTTACAGCTAAGCCTCTCACGTGTCGATTGATAGATTTTTATGTTTATGTTCGTTGTTTCAAATGTTTAGCGTTATAGCTAGGCCTCTCACGTGTCGATTGATAGATTCTTATGTTTATGTTTTGACCTGCAAGCTAATTCGTATTTTTTAAACACTATTTTCTGCTGACAACCCTCTGTTTTTGACTAATGCATGTTAGGCCACTTTCGGATTACTATAATTGAAAGGTATCAGTCAAGCCCTGAAAACTAATGATCAACCTTTTATGTATCTAATGTGCAGTTATAATTTTAATGATACTGCATCGACTTGCCAGTCTTCAGAAAAATGAACGGAAGCTTTTTTTCATCCACAGAAATTATTTCATCACGATTACCATACTAAACATCTTTATTCCCATGTTTTACTCATGTTATTTGTTTATTTTGTTATTATATTCCAATAATACACAATGAGCTATCTATGCTATGGCAACCAATGGTATTGAAACCCGATTTTTTGTCGTTATAAACTGTCCCTAGACTTACCGCTGAGCCATTGATGAGGGATCTCATATAGTGTGGTTTTAATACATAAACAATCTTTAGTCAATATTGCAGTTAAATAAATGTTTACCAGCCTGGGCAACAATGACATCTGAAACAAACGCAGCGGTAGGGCAAGATTTTGACATTTTGTGTGTGTGTGTATGTGTACGATAGATAATTTTTTTTCTGTTTAAAGTCTGTCAACAAGATACTGGTTTCAAGTGTTAAGTAAAAATATTTATTTCAACATTTTTTGCATAAACGCTGAGTCGTTGAAATTAATTAAGCCTGATTTCCTGTTTTCTAACTTTAAGCCCAAGGGCTACTCATAATAGTAAAATACCATAACAATGAGCTTATGTAAGTATCAAATGTAAGGAAAAATAGCTTACTAATTTTCGCTAATTTCTCCTAACTCTGGGCTGAATTTCTAGGAAAAATATCCATGCTTATGTTTTTTTGTTGTTGTTGTTTTTCATGTTTGTTCCCGAGCTCCAATCAATATATATATATGTGTGTGTGTGTGTGAGGGTAGGTCAGTGGTTCACAAACTTTTTCGTCTGCGGACCACTTCGGTGGTGCAAAACACCCCCACGTACTACTCATCGGTCCCACCCATCCTCTTTTGCTTTCCACCGCAAAAAATCAAAAAATCCCCAGAATTAATAGTAGGAATGGCGCTGCCTTTTATGTCACGTTGCATTATGGACCAGTCCACGGACCACCAGTGGGAAGCGAACCACACTGCTGTAGAAGAAGATTTTTAAGCAGAACCAACGCCATTAAGAAGCATTATAGCATAATAACAACTAACACCTACAATAAGTAATGATATTTCTGGCTGCTATCCCGTTATAATTTACTAGGCATTACTTCACCTTGTGATATGCTTAAGCTTTCTCATAATTAAATTCAGATATAAACCCTTTATAACGGTGATAAATGACATTATAATAAATTAAGTTTTCTTAATATCAAAATTACTCCTTTAAGGTATTGTAACTGCCTTGGTTTCTGAATGGAACGATTTATGCCTGAAGAGAGCCCTGAACGGACAAACCGAACGCCGTCCTATTCGAGAAACGAACTACGAGCAGTCACTTAAAAATTTTTTAACCCTACGACGTTAAGCGTTGCATGAAACACCAATGAAAGGAGTTTTTTTTTATCTACGTTAACGTGTTATATATATTAATATATACGAAATTGTTTGTGTGATGTGAACTATGATTAAAACGCTGAAAACTATTAACATAGCCAGATTCCAATAAGATTGACTAGAGTCGTGACTGTTTTGGTTGACTTATATCACTGAACTATTTGTCACTCTGAATCTGGTCAGATAACTGAAATGTAATTTCTTTGACAGCCGCGTTTAGAGCTTTCTACCATCCCATTCTACAGGAACTTATTCTCAGATTATTTTTATATATATTCGTCAGATTAATGTTATATACACAGTATTTACTCTACAAAATAGTTTCTGTAAACGTATACATCTCTCAACTCACTCCCATATTTGGCATGTACAATGAAATGCAGTAGAAGCATTTTTATCTGTTTTGAAGTTTCGTGAAGACATCTTTTCCGTGTTCATTATTACCAACTTCTCATGAAAAGTAAACTAACTATACAGATTAAAACTAAACAGTAACTTATAAGTTAATGAAGCAAATTCCTTATCAAAAAACTGGTAATATATACAAAATGTCATAGTTGAATAGAGAAGAAAACTGAAACCTATAATGATTAAAATTATCCGATTCATCCGTTCGGGATAAAAAAAATACAGTATTTATTCTCAGTTTACTTAATGTTAGTTTTAAAAAACACTATGTTGAGTATTCAGGCTAAAGGAATAAGACGTTTCAATTATTAATAAGTCTCCTCCCAGAAGTACAGCGGTAAGTCCGAAGGCTTATAACGCCAAAAAGCGGGTTTCGATACCCATGGTGGGCATAGCACAGATAGCTGATTGTGTAGTTTTGTGTTTAACTACATACAAAATTACTGATAATTTCTAAAAAAGCATCATAAGTACTTAATAAAGCTAATTCTATATAGGAAACATATTAGTTTTATATGATGTCATAAAGCAATACCTATCACAAACAATGGAACCTTCACATCACACAAACACTATCACAAATAATGGAACCTTCACATCACACAAATGCTGTCACAGACAATGGAACCTTCACATCACACAAACGCTATCACAAACAACGGAACCTTCACATCACACACATGCTATCACAGACAATGGAACCTTCACATCACACAAACACTATCACAAACAAGGAACTTTGCAGCTAAACTTGTAATACCTCTTTACATTGATTAATTAACAGTGTTTGTATCACAGAACAATACTTTATCTTCTTAGACTAGACACAGTGTTC
>NW_013668224.1:76870-85965 GCF_000517525.1 Limulus polyphemus
ATCCCTTGTGTAGCTTTGCGCGAAATCTATAACAAACAAACTTTAACCGATCTTTTGACGTAAACAATAATGTGCGAGTTTATAACCACCAAACCGGTGTCTTTTTAACAAGCTCATGCTTTTAGGCTTAGTTAAACATTAGATCATGCATTGAATCTAGTAAGATCCTATAGAAAACAAAAGAAAAAAGAAAAATGTGACCAAATACACTTTCGAATAGTCATAGCAACTTCATTATTTGAAAAGTAAAGGAATAAATGATTAATGATGGTATTTCAATTAATACGTCTTTATCAAATTGGTTTGATAAATAACCAAATAATTGTAGTACATCTTGTTTTACAACTAAAATGGAGAGCACGTGATTGGAAAATATATATATATAATCACAAATTCATAACCAAAATATTCAAAGCATGTTGTAAAGACAAACATTTTGTGTTAGTACAGACTGTAACTAATGATTTTTCTATTTGATAAACTACCGTGTTTTAAGGCCTCCCTATTTATGCATACATATGTATGACAAAATTATCTTTGCTGACTGATCGATATAAACGTTATATCCTGGTCTTAATTACTGCTTTTTGTTAAACAAATAACGTAAACGTTGTTTTTGTTGAGTTTTCCTTTTAAACAACGGTGTTGTAATCTATATAAATTTGCCATTTTTATTTGATGCCCCTCGGTGGCTCAGCGGTAAGCCTGAGAACTTATAACACAAAAAACTCGGATTTCGATAGTTGCGGTGGCCAGAGTACAGACAACCCATTGTGTAGCCTTGCGTTTAACAACAAACAAAAGCAATAAAAGTAACCCAAATGTGTTTAAGAGTGAAAAATAATTAGGCTTAGCAGTCTTTTTAATTGGTTAATCATTTAAGTTAAACTTTTGTAGAATGTAGGTGTGAGATGGAATGCTCCTGTGTTCGAGGTTAACGTATCAAGAGAAGCCTACCTATGAATGACGGAGAAAGAAATAAGATTGAATTTGTCACGAGCGGAACACATCGTGACGAAAATAAAGTTTGATTTTATTCATTGACGGCTTTTCCTGCTTTCATTCATTAGAAAACGTTCTCTTGTTAAAGCTTACCTTCCCACAACGAGTCAGGTTCAGTTAATAACCATTAGAGATACTTCCTCTTTAAAAAAATGTCTTCTGTTCGAAGCTAAGTTCATTCTTATTATCAACTTGTATTTTTTTAACGACCTCGATTTGAACGTTCAGGTTATGTCGTTGCCCAGGTCTGTTTTTAAAAGCCAGTTTGCTGAATCCTCTTTGAACAGTTAGTGATTTAGACATATTTTTTGTTACTTAAGACCTGTCTCTTCTGTTCTCTTTATTTTCCAGCTTTTGGTGCGTTAATGTTCGGAAAGGTGGTCTGCGTGTTGTAGTGTATTAACTATAGAAAAAAAGGCAGTTGGTAGTTTTAAATACGTCTGTTATTAGAAGTAAAAAACAACAACAAAGTTGTTGATGGTTTGTGTGTTTGAAAAAACAAACAAACAATTGAGACGAAGACATTTAACCTCCGATCAGAAAGTCCCCAAGTGGCAATGGGGTATGTCTGCGGACTCACAACGCTAGAAACCGGGTTTCAATACCCGTGATGGGAAGAGCACAGATAATCCATTGTGTAGCTTTGTGCATAACTACAAACAAACAAACCAATCAGAAAATTAACGAAAAACCCGGATTAACAAGCTCCTTCCTAAACATACTTTAGAAAAGGACTCTTAAACTCTGAGCCACAGGAAAGTGTCAGGTGGGATCGCAGAAAATACAAAAAACAACAACATAGAGGAAAAAACTGTTTAAAGCATTGTGAGAGACCCGTAGCTCCCGAGTAAAAATGTTCAGCAAAGAACGGTAACACTACTTGAAGATATTAAGGAAGTATAACACTTTAAAAATTGATGGAAAAGTTACAACTCTAAAATATAAAGTTAGGTAATGAAACACAACATGATTCTTGTGGGGTCCTCATGTTCTATACCGTCGACGACTTGTGGGGTCCTCATGTTTCTATACTGTCTACGACTTGTGAAATCCTCATGTTTTTATACTGTCTACGACTTGTGGAGTCCTCGTGTTTCTGTACTGTCTACGACTTGTGAAGTCCTCATGTTTCTATACTGTCTATGACTTTTGAGTTCTCATGTTTCTATAACGTCTACGACTTGTGAGGTCCTCATGTTTCTATACAGTCTACGACTTGGGAAGTCCTCATGTTTCTATACTGTCTATGACTTGTGGAATCCTCATGTTCTATACTGTCTACGACTTATGAGTCTACATGTTTCTATACCGTCTACGACTTTTGGAGTCCTCATGTTTCTATACTGTCTACGACTTGTGAAGTCCTCATGTTCTATACTGTCTACGACTTGTGAGTTCTCGTGTTTCTATACCGTCTACGACTTGTGAGGTCCTCATGTTTCTATACTGTCTACGACTTGTGAAGTCCTCATGTTTCGTCATGTTGAGTACCTTTGTGTTTCTACTTGTTTTCACGATCAGTATAAGAACTAATAAAAGAAAGAAATATTGAGTGAAATCACTATTTTTTATGTAAGATTAGTGGGATTCATTAAGGAGTACCCAACAGAGGTTAGTGGGATTCATTAAGGAGTACCCAACAGAGGTTAGTGGGATTCATTAAGGAGTACCCAACAGAGGTTAGTGGGATTCATTAAGGAGTACCCAACAGAGGTTAGTGGGATTCATTAAGGAGTACCCAATAGAGGTTAGTGGGATTCATTAAGGAGTACCCAATAGAGGTTAGTGGGATTCATTAAGGAGTACCCAACAGAGGTTAGTGGGATTCATTGCAAAGTTGATGGTGTTTTGGTTTATAAAAATTATTTGATTCACATATTATCAGGGACATTGTAACCACCAAGTTCATGAACCACAAGAAATCGGTGCATAAATAGTTAAGCATGTTTTTTGTTTTGTTCTTTTTTAATAGTCGAAGAACTATGGACCCCATCTCTAGTTCTAGGGTTACAGCTCGAGTGAAAACGGCAATCTGATTGAGAACATTCAGTTTCTCACCAGTAATTAAAAGATAAGGTATAACAACACAGGAGATCAAATAGGGCAAATATTTTGCTTAACAGACTTACAAGTTTTATTGGCTACCGAGTTAACCAGTAAAATACGTCGTGAAAACTAGAAGCTTGTGAAACTGGTGCGATGTTATTTTAATGTAAAGCTACACCGTGCGTTCTGTCCACCGAGGATTTTAGCATTGTAAATCCATAAACTTACCGCTGACCTACCGGGGACGTGGGGGGGGGGCGGTTATGAAAGGAATACTGTTTATTAGGCAGCCATGGTAATTCCCCCATTTTTTATTCTTTTGTTTTACTGATTTTTTTTTACTGCTTTATATACATATGTATATGCTTCACATAAAACACTAACCACTACTTTCGTTTTCTCCCATTTTTCATGCATCGTACATACCCCTGCTGGTTTTTCTTGGATTGTACCTCCCCCCTCTCTTTGTTAAGAAGTTTAAATTGGAAGGGGTAGCACCTTTCAATAAAACGTTACATGAAATACGTCAACACCCGAAGAAAATAACAAACTCCAAAAATACTAAAAATATCAAAGTTTTGATTAGAGACTTGCTCACTACGGGTATTGCAACTCGAATTTAAGCGTTATATGCATTCAGACTTACCGCTGAGCCACTGGGGATGGGGCGTTTGGGAGTCGAGCGTCCTAAACCGTAAAGCTGTACTGATATCAACAGACCCATTTATACCTATGAGAAGTATACAAAATAAATCACAATGGCGCCCCTGGTGGAAACATGTGTCAACTATGGCACTTCCATCTGCGTAATACTCTTTACAACCCTGAGCAATTTCACCTTCCTATGCCATACCCTTTGTAAGATATGGGGCTATGATCTGCGAAATATTCTTTATAATTACATTGTATTTTGACAGTCCACATGTATAGCAAAAAGGCTTAAGTCAATGCGAAAGAAAATCAAGAAAGAAATATAATAAAGGCACCAACAATGTTAAACACCATCTTATTTTAAAATACTGGTTTAATGTTGTTTTAATCAATGTGTGCTGCGTTTTATAGTACAATTAAATATAACACAATAAATAGAACCTTTTATAAATAAAAAATATATGTTTCGGATACGCTCCGTTCTAAGATAAAATTATGAATTCTGGTCAGTAACAATTGTGACCTGGCATGGCCTTGTGGTTAGGGCGTTCGATTCGTTGTGTTTAAAACAAATCAACAGAGTGCGATTCAGTACGTGTACTTACGTAAACGCGTTTATATCACGGAAACAACGATTGGCTTATACTAAATTACAATTGTTACTGGTTTGCTGTGAATTTCGCGCAAAGCTACACGAGGGCTATCTGCGCTAGCCGTCCCTAATTTAACAGTGAAAGAAGGGAAAGCCACTACCACCCACCGCCAACTCTTGGGTTACTCTTTTACCAACGAATAGTGGGATTGACCGTCACCTTATAACGCCCCCACAAGTGAAAGAGCGAGCATGTTTGGTGGGACGGGGATTCGAACCCGCGACCCTCAGATTGCGAACTATTTATGTCGTGTCCATCATGGATCGAACCCCACATTTTAGCATTAAAAACAATTTTACCATTAAAACTCCTCAAACTGACCGCTGAGTCAACGGGGGTCGAATAAATATAAAATATTAAACTTTGATTTCTGCCATTTTTACCCATTGGTTAACTTAATGCTTAACTACAGTTTTATTTCTTCCAATTACGATCAGTTTCTACAAAATGTAGGCTTATCAACGTTTGTTTCTACATTTTAATATCAGCTTGTTTATCTTTTTATTTGGATATAACTGCTGTCATGGCCCATATGCCCGTTAGTCATCAAAGGGTTTACACTATATATATATTAAAATATTATACATTTTGCTTGTTTTGTTTTATCGTAAAGCTACTAAGACTATCTACCGCCATTTTGTAAAACCGACAATGAAAAGGCAGCTTTTATTCTACAAAATAAAAGTGAGATTGACCTAACCTTTTAATACCCGTACGACTGAAACCTGACATCGGTGCCGGGTTTCGATCACATAACCCGTAGATTGTAATGTAAAACGTTTTATTTCTGCAGAGTGATTTACATTGTGAGAGGAGATTGTGATGAAAGATTAAAGCGAGAGCATTGAGCAATAAAATTATTTTTAACTATCATCTTTATCAACTTAGAATAATACTGTGATGCGTTAATATTATAAAAAACACCTTGATATAACTTAAATTAGATTTTTATAAGTAGTTTTCCAATGATTCCAGTTTGAACCAGTAAGCCCATTATTAATGTATTGTTAAGAAAGCTCCCTAGGGATCTACTATATCTGTAGTTATTATTATTTGGTGTGTTGGACGGCCTTGACCTTTATGGGGATACTGACCCGAAACAACGTGAAAAGGTAAAGTTGTCAGAAGCATATTTATCTTCTTTGGTCTGTTGGACACTCTTGACCTTTATGGGGATACTGACCCGAAACAACGTGAAAAGGTAAAGTTGTTACAAGTATATTTGTCTTCTTTGGTCTGTTGGACACTCTTGACCTTTATGGGGATACTGACCCGAAACATCCGATTAATTAGGTATCGAAGGTGACTAAAATTTGAGGTGAATTTTTTTTTGTAATTTTTTGTCTTGCTACTAAGGTCGAAACATTTTATATTCAATATTGCTTTTCTTTATTCTAGGCTTAAAATATTTATTTTCTTGTTTTCTGTGATCCCTCGTTTAGACATACAGTATCTAAAAGATCTCAAATGAAGACAGTTTTGTGGCACTTTGACACTGTTTCTTCATGTCTTCATACAAATTACAACAAATCCTCCCAATTTTCTGTTTAGCGCTCCTTTCCCCTGTGGCACAGCGGTAAGTCTGAAGACTTCTAACCCTAAAAATTGGGTTTCAATTTATGCCCCGATAAAGAGCGCCTATATTCTGGGGGCATTTGGGAACATTCCGGAATATGTTTCACACACTACAGTTGTTTCTTTGATCACAAGCTTTGCTCGGTGTAGCAGTCTTAAAGATCTAATAGCTTGTTCACGCCCCTTTTATCTCGAGTAAACTCGAGCTGAACAAAGTGTTAAAATTATGTACGTAAACACGATATAGTTTGAAAATCTTCCTACACAAATATTTATATCGTTCACAAAATAAACAACAAGAAAAAATAAATACTTAAAAAAGTCGATGGGCTTCCAGAAGCTTGCCTGCGCGAAGAACAGGTACTTGTCTTTACGCAGGTAATAGTCCAATTTGAATGACAATCACGCACTTTGAGACGTGATCCGAACCACCATGTGTTGACAATGAGAAAACGTGTTGTGCGTCTAAAACAGGCAGTCAGTAAGTAGTTGTTCTATAGTCTTAAGTGCTACACGTGAACTGGCTTGATGTTTTGAAGGCATGCTTATGGCGTGAAGTGTCCTAGAGGGACAACGTACTTCTTTCTCCTGTTTCACATGATTCACGCAAGGATTCATGCTATCCGGAATAAAAAAAACAGCAACAAGTTACTGTGAAAAAAAAAATCAATCTTATAAACGTATCTCTTCTTAAACTGTACGTTATCAAGATTAGTCAGTGTTTTATTATTTTAATTTTTTTTAAATTTAAACTAAGGTACGACTGTATATCTTGCACAACAGATTCTTAATCAGATAGTTCCCTCTGGCGTTTTCTTTTTGGATTTTTTTTTATTGTTTCGGGAAAACGCTCGAGATCGTTCATTTGTGATACATAATTTATCTGAATTGTCTCAGCCCCAACCCCAACCTCCAGTGGCACAACGGAAATTCTGCAGACGTATTAATATAACGCTAGAAAAACTGGTCTCGATACCCGTGGTGGGCACATCACAGATAGCCCATTGTGTAGTTTTGCGCTTAACTACAGACAAATATACATCTCTTCCGGTATTAACTTTGTACTGTGAACTTTACGGAAGTAGAAAGCTGTAGTTTGACCAACAACATGTTGACCAACAACATGTAGACCAACAACATGTAGATCAACAACATGTAGACCAACAACATGTAGACCAAGAACATCGCTTCCCCCCTATCTTCTATTCAGTTATATTTTCTCCGACGTTTTTTAATTTCATTTTTTAGTTCCAGCCAATTCGCGGGTACTACGGATTACAATTAATAGGTAAACTCCACTCAGTTTTGCTCTAATGTGTCTGTGGCATTTTTTAGTTTCAGCCAATTCGCGGGTACTACGGATTACAATTAATAGGTAAACTCCATTTCAGTTTTGCTCTAATGTGTCTGTGGCATTTTTTTAGTTTCAGCCAATTCGCGGGTACTACGGATTACAATTAATAGGTAAACTCCACCTCTGTTTTGCTCTAATGTGTCTGTGGCATTTTTTAGTTTCAGCCAATTCGCGGGTACTACGGATTACAATTAATAGGTAAACTCTACCTCAGTTTTGCTCTAATGTGTCTGTGGCATTTTGTAAGTTCCAGTTCGCGAACGAGCAGCTATTTTACCTGACCTTTCCACTTTTCTTTTATTCAGTTCTTGTTAATTAAAGTTCCAGATCATGAATATAGGTTGTTTACCTGCGATTGTCTCTTTCTTTGTTGAGATATTTAGCGGTTTATAAAAGACAAGTTATAATTTTGTTTATATTTAAGTACAAAGGATCGAAATCTATAATACTCTACGACGTTTTTCTCTGCATGTCTTAGCATTTTTTGATTGTATTCTAACTTTCTTGTGGTTTTGGTTTTGTTTAGGATTATTTTCGATATATCCGCTGTTGTATATTTTGTATTTGAGCGATCGAAAACAATTGTTACATCACAAAACTTCTATAATTTCAATCACAATCGAAACACACCAGATTTACTGCAGTTTTACTTATTTTACCTAATACAGCACAATTAACTTGAAGACGGACTACTTCAACATTGACAATAGTATTATTGTAACCTTTTGTTTCGATCGTCAGGCGGCTAGTTTTTATTTGTCGGTGCAAAACAAATGGCTGTTTACTAAAGTTTAACGTACGATAGGACATAACAGAAATAGATTTTAGTTTGAAGTGATGGCTCTTGGAAAAACATCAGAATTGTATGAATTTAACCGATTTTCGTTGTTGCTGTTAACGCTTTTGTTGTTAACTTTTTATCTGGAGTGCATTTCGGATTGGAAATTTATATTATCTAAAGTGACGAAAATATTACAATAGTCAATTAAGTCTAAAAATATACTACATTTGTCCATGCTATTAAGAGCCACTGCACCTTTTATCGCCGGGTCGTGGGTTCGAACCCCGTCACCTAACAAGCTTGCTCTTTCAGCCGTGGGGAAGTTATAATGTTACAGCCAATCCCACTTTTTTCTTTTTTTTTTTTGGTAAAAGGTAGCCCAAGAGTTGGCAGAGGGCGGTGTTGACTAGCTTCCCTCCCACTAATTTATCACTGCTAACTTAGGAGCGGCTATCACAGATAGCCCTCAGTAGCTTTGTTCGAAATTTAACAAACAAAATAGTATATACGAACAATATGTTTTCAACAATTGAAATAATTCCTGGTAGCCAGGAGTGAAATTCTCATGGGAACTCATTACCGGTTATTTTTCGATTTCCAATTAAAATACGATTTTTGTTGTTGTTGTTTTGTATTTCTTGGCCGCTTGGTTTGAGTAGCGTATGGAGGTGTAGTCGTTAGTTACACGAAGCATGATACAACGTATACTATAAGCCCTGATCCTATAGCTTCTTTAAGTAGAATTTGACCACTTCTGTTATCCCCCTTTACATTTTTTGAACTAACATGGTAACATTTAATGCATAACTTAGCTTTACTAACGATCTGACTTAGTTTGAGAGGCGAAAATTTCATGGTCCGAGCCACTGAGCACGCTCCGCACTTTCAACTATGTGAGCGTTACAACTGTGACAGTAATTCCGATATTAGATTACGAGTACGCGACAGGTGCTTCTGACTATTTGCACTCGCTTTGGTCAGTAGTCCTAAATTCGCGATGGCTTTGCCTAAACCTTGGACTCACACCTAAAGA
>NW_013668224.1:86873-90557 GCF_000517525.1 Limulus polyphemus
GACTCACACCTCAAGGGCCCGGCATGGTCAGGTGGTTAGGGCGCTCGACTCGCAATCTGAGAGTCGCGGGTTCGAATCCCCGTCCCACCAAATACGCTCGCTTTTTCAGCCGTGGGGGCGTTATAATGTGACGGCCAATCCCATTATTGGTTGGTAAAATATTAGCACAAGAGTTGGCGGTGGGTGGTGATGACTAGCTGCCTTCCCTCTAGTCTTACACTGCTAAATTAGGGACGGCTAGCGCAGATAGCCCTCGTGTAGCTTTGCGCGAAATTTAAAAAACAAACACACCTAAAGGTTTCATTCCATGTATTGCATAAGACTGAAAATACCAAATAAATACTTTCTGATGGGCTCATATATCGTTTTTGTTCATAAGTAATTATGCACAGGAATTTAAATTTGACCACCATTGGGGGGGGGGGCGTGCACATGAAACATACACATATTATATAAATAGAAACCATATCAACACACGCACGTACATCATACACTCACCGATTCCGTATTCATTGACTTCTTTTGGGGGGGGGGGGTCTTTTTGCCCTTCCTTGTGTACGACCCTGACTGTTTACTTTTATGAAAGAGTATATTTATTGTTAATAAGACAAATAAGAAAGGTATTTAGTTATACATTATAGGTCGCTAATTATCTCTGAAGTGATACATAAGTCGTTTCTAAAGACATACTTATTCAAATGTTATTTTGCCAGTTGCGAAAAACACATAGTTAACCCTTACATATAAAATACTTGATAATAAAGGCCAACATATTTTGTATGAAGATATCGATAAATCTTGAAATAAAAATATTTGTGAGAATTGCTACATTTAATGAATGCTTTATAACTTGAACACGATTTTTGTAGTTAGGTTTATTCAACCACCCACCCCCACCCCCTAAAAAAAAAAAAATCAGATTAGTCTACCATTTTAAAGTATGGGAGATGTACGAGTGGTCGTGTGTAGTCAGGTCAATAAGTTAAGTTTGTCATGCGCAGTGGTGTAAGATCTACTTCCTAGCCGTGCAATTAGTGAGCACGTGTATCAAATATTAAATAAAATTAGACGCGAAATGGTCTCTGTGTAGTTGTTTCGGTTACTTTAAAGTTGACAGACTAGCTTTAATAAATAATGCAAGGTATGGGTGAAATTTAGGGTAATTTTTATTATCCTCTTGTTACTGTATGAATACAAAATTATTCCGACAGTTTTGTACAACTTCAGTTCTGTTTTTATCGTGTGTTAATACACGTTATTCACGGACATTTTACATATCTGATGGTGAGTGATACTCGAAAGACAGTTTTACTGACTGACACTTTTGTTGTTTGTTTTCTGAAAGATTTATTACGGATATATATACTTTATTTTCAACAGACAGGTTAATAAGTTAGATTTCACGAATAGTTTATTTTCTTATTCGTTAAAAAACAAAACAAACAAAAACTTGCGTGCGTAATAGAAATAAAAACACAGAAACGCCAGTCTTCATTACACGCCGGATAGGACTTTTTAACACTGTAAACTGTGGTTTTTTTATATACGCCGAAAATGGAATTCCGTGCGCTTGAAATTTGTTTGGTATAAAATAAGTGACAGTTTATTTAATCATCGCATACCGTGAAATGAAATTCTAATAGAAATAACGGTTTCTAAATTCAACATTTATACAAGGTTAATCGCACTTTCTATTAACGATTTCTCTGTGCTTTCCAGTGGCGCGTCTCTGTAGATGCGAGTCGTTACGTCAGAGGCGACATATTTAGGTTTGGTCTGTTTTACATTTCGCGCAAAGCTACACGAGAGCTATCTTTGCTAGCCGTCTTTAATTTAAAAGATAGACTAGAGGGAAAGCAGCTAATCGATTCCACTCACCGCCAATTCTTGGGTTATCTTTTACCAACGAAGAGTGGGATTAACCGTCACTCTATAACGCTCCCACGGCTGAAAGGGTGAGCATGTTCGGTGACGCGGATTCGAACTCGCGAGTCGAGCGCGACGTGTTTAGGATTTTACGTGTATGGTCCGCGGCGAACTTCCGACCATTCGACGGTGTAACGCTGCCGTTGTTCACTTATGTGCATGTTTTTTTAAATAACCATCTCCGAGGAGAAATATTCATAGAGCAAGGTTGTTAACGATGTTCAAGTCCAAGGGCACAACATTTCAAAGAATAGAACCTCCAGCCTTCTCTGTGGGCGTGAAAAGACTCTTGCGGCAGAGCTTTTGGGACAGCAACGGTCTTGGAAACCACACCTTAATTCAATCTGAAGCAACGCCCTCGGTTCGTAAAATTTAGGCAAGGTTACAAAAGTGGTATCTAGTAAGTCAACAGCTGTTTATAATAAGGTGGCCAAAGAAGCTGGAATTACACGATACCATGCAACCACGAGTCTCCTGATGCAGCTCCAGTACCTCTAATCTGTTTAACCCATTCACTGCAGCTGGTAAACATGTGGCCTCTATATGTTTTTCTTCTCACTGGATCAGCTCACCAGAGTCAGTGATATCTAGTAAATCAACAGCTGTTTATAATAAGGTGGCCAAAGAAGCTGGAATTACACGATACCGAGCAAATACAAGTCTCCTGATGCAGCTCCAGTACCTCTAATCTGTTTAACCCATTCACCGCAGCTGGTAAACATGTGGCCTCTATATGTTTTTCTTCTCACTGGGTCAGCTCACCAGAGTCAGTGATATCTACTAAATCAATAAAATAATCTGGATTTCTCTCATCTTCGGCGCCGCTAGCGAAATGTTATCGTACAGACGTCTCTGACATCTTGAGCGAAACTGACACATAGAATGTGTAGCGGAATGTCAATGGACAACATTACCACAAAAATTTACGATCAAACGCCCCGCGCGGGAATTTTATAAGCAAGAATCTGTAAATGTACAAGTCACAGTATAAATACGCAAACTTACGCACATGAGTATATAGATAATTTCGATCTGGCGGTTGGGACGCTTTACTCGCAAAATGGGGGTCACGAGTTCGACTTCCCGTCACCGAACACGCTCGCCCTTTCAGCTGTGGGAGCGTTATAAAGTAACGGTCAATCGCATTATCCGTTGGTAAAAGACTAGCCTAAGAGTTGGCGGTGGGTGGTGTTGACTAGATGCCTTCCCTCTAATCTATCACTGCTAAATTAAGCACGGCTAGCGAATATAATCTTTCTGTAACTTTGCACAAAATTCAAAAGCAAATAAAAAATACTGTATTTATTTTTCCCCATTCATTTATTGCCATGTTCTTGTACGTTTTCGTCAGTATAATTTTTGGAGTAACGAAACATAATGCGCTAACTTTGAAAATCCTAAATTTCATTACACATTAAGTGGGTTAAAACTGTTCGCATATAGTTAGTTAGTTGTAAATTGAAACTGTAATTACACAGCCCTGCGAACTTAACTTCATAAAAGTTGTTTTGAATTTTCCGTAATTCAACTACGGAGATTTCGAAAACAGTGTTCATTTTTTTCTATCACGTAAGGATTTTTTTTACAAATCCGGAAAAAGAAAAAAAAACCTCTTACTTAGATCAAATTATTATTTCGTTTACCACAATGAACATTTTTTTTTTATTATTATGTTTGTTAACAAAAATACAAACAAACTGAAGAAAATGGAAAAACAATGATGTCAAACGAATTTTTTCTTGTGAAATCTTCGTCTTT
>NW_013668224.1:91423-95349 GCF_000517525.1 Limulus polyphemus
ATTGATGATGAATTCATAATGTGACAACACCGAGTGTGTTTTTTTCCTTCCATGTTTCTATTCATTAATGTTCACTTGTGATCAAAACAAGCCACCTACATACGTCAGAACTGAAAGTAATCAACACAGCTTTAAATCAAACTTATTCATGTCGTATACACTTGAGTTATCTCATGACTCACGTGCTCTTAAAGAAGTGACAGTGTTTGTTTGTTTTGAATTTAGCAGTGTAAGACTGAAGTGAAGGTGGCTAGTCATCACCACCCACCGCCAACCCTTGGGCTACTCTTTTACCAACGAATAGTGGGATATTATAACGCCCCCACGGCTGAAAGGAGCGAGTGTGTTTGGTGGAACGGGGTTCCGAACCCGCAGATTGCGAGCCGCGATCCCTCACCACCTGGCCATGCCGGGCCAAGAGATAATGTGCTAGCCTAATTAATTATTCGTGTTGCTGTTTTAGCGCAAACACACACAATGTGCTCTAGGTCTCCTGTAGGGACCGAGCCACTGATTTTAGTGTTATAAGCTTTCAAATTTGCTTTTCAACCACCGAGAAGGGAGTGATAACTAATTTCCCTAAAAGGGGGCCGAAGGCCGCCTGAGGGAGTCACCTGTTTTAACCACTTGCACCACTATACAGAACGCTTAACATTGTAATTTCTACTGTCGTGACGTCAGGAAAACTTGCACATGCCATGCATCACGAGAAGAATTATGCATGACATGTGAACTTCAAAAACAAGAAATAAAAATATTTGCTATTCTTAATTTTTGGTTTTTATATACTCTTGAAACACTTTCGGGGACTGCGAAAGTACACGTAGTTATAATCGACACATGTTTTTGTTTGTTTGTTCGTTTTCTTTTTGCAGCAACGTGTATTTTTTATAAGACTGTATTTAAGCTTGTTTCTGTTGCTCTTAGCAGTAGCGTTGTCAATACTATCCACATTACAGACCCATTTGAAATATTGTAATATCAACTAGGCCTAGCACATCCCCGTCACACAAACATGCTCGCCCTTTCAGCCGTGGGGGCGTTATAATGTGACGGTCAATCCAACTATTCGTTGGTAAAAGAGTAGGCCAAGAGTTGGCGGTGGGTGGTGATGACCAGCTGCCTTCCCTCTAGTCTTACACTGCTAAATTAGAGACGGCTAGCGCAGATAGCTTTCGTGTAGCTTTGCGCGAAATTCAAAACACACAAACAAACAATTGAATCCCATATATATCTTCGAAACGTTCTACCCTATTTCTTAGAATTTGTTTAATTTAATAAAAATAAAATAAAAAACACACGTTAAGATGAAAGTACTGAACTTTCTAATAAAAAAATATAGCTGAATTTGCCAATAGTTCAAAATTAGCGAAAAATATTCTTAGTAGATTTGCCATAAATAAAACAAATTTTAAAAATGATTTAATAAGATTTTCCAATATCTCTGCAATAGTACTAAACATGAATATGTACAGATAACGACTGCAATGGTGACTGTAATAGTATAAAATATAAGCGCCCTCCAGTGACACAGCGGTATGTCTGCGGACTTACAACGCTAGAAACCGGGTTTCGATACCCGTGGTGGGCAGAGCACAGATAGGACATTGTGTAGCTTTGTGCTTAACTTGAACCAAACAAAAACGCAGATAAACGTTTCGGAATTCTACAGATTCCATGTTCCGTATCTAAAGCAAAAATATAAAGAATAACATCAATCCTGAGGAAATAACCGAAACATATTGCTTGGTATTGATGTAATTCTTTAAATTTTTGCTTTACATACGGAACATGGAATCTGTAGAATTCCGAAACGTTTATCTCGTCCCTTCTGATTAAATATACAATTGTTGTTCGTCTTAAGTATTGTTATCGTTTTTATTGTCAAACTTCAAGCACATCTATTGTCAATTGAGTGAAATTTTATATTCTATATAAATTTATTTATCATGAATTTGTCTACTATAATAAAAAGTAGTGGCCCCACAATTTTTTTTTGGCCGTTAAGCGCAAAGATACACAATGGGTTATTTGTGCTCCGCCCACCGTGTGCATCAAAACGCGGTCCTTAGTGTCATAAACCCTCAGATTTTTCCCGCTGAGCCATGGGGTTCTACCCTTAGGAAGCTAGTAGCTTCCACGTATTATTTCCATTTTGTTCAGTTTGCAATTTTCCGTGTAAGATAGTAGAACTGAGAAGTTACATTTTACTTTAAAAAAAAACACAACAAAAAACCATTGCAGTCGTTATCTGTACATATTCATGTTTAGTACTACTACTACAGATACCATTGCAGTCGTTATCTGTATATATTCATGTTTAGTACTATTACAGAGACCGAGACTTTACTGAGAACGAGAAAATGATGAAAAAAAAGTTGAAAAATGAGCCATTCATCGGACCTTATAATAATTAGTAATTAGTTGAAAATCACGTTTTCGAATTTTTTGGAGGTGTATACTCAGAATACAAACTTTCCTGTTTTGAAAAACAATGGACAGTGTAAATGTTTGGTTAAACCTGTATTTATAATTTACAACAAAATTATTTTTACATCAAAATAAGAGGGAATCTTCAATAGCCGTGGCACTTGAACTTTTTTTTAGGCAGGATTAGACTACATTAATCGATGAGATCTTTTCATCCCCTTTTTATTAGTATTATTTTGTGCGCCAGCAATACCAAGCGTGGGGCGCGCGTATATCCGATTCGATTTTATTACTCATCAGGATCTTTACAAGCCTACTCTCGAATTGAAATTCTTTTAGGCGGGATTAGAATAAATCAATCTATGAGACCTTGGGCGTGGTCAAATGCATCACGCGAAAGGGTTTGACCTCTTGAGTCCAAAACTGTAATTAAATCACAAATCGGTCAAGAGATGATGGAGCTATGAGCTAAAAGTTTGTACTTGAAAAACTCAGAGCCATTCCATGAGCCGTTATGCCGCGGCTAAAAAGGAAGTAAAATGCTTCTAATAACTATTCTTTCACAATGAAAGCTACCAATTTTTTAATTCCATTTATTTATTTGTTTATTGGTAAAAACCTTTGATAAAACTCCAATGGCTCGTGCCTTTAAACGCTAAGATAATACACCAAAAACGTGTTTGATGAAAAGTTTTATTTAAAAAAACAAAACAAGCCCCCCAGTGGCACTGCGGTATGTCTGCGGACTTACAACTTCAAACAAACGAAAAAACTTGTTAAAATAGATACGAAGACAAATACGTTTAATCGGATAAAAATGATCTTAATGGTAAATTATTTTATGAACCGATTTTCTAAATTCTGAAATAAATATACAGGGTGTCCGAAACGTCTGGAACCATAGGCACTTCAACAAATCTTACAAAGTGTGTTCCACATGCTGTCCTTGTAATTCGAAACAAGTTTGGATTAACAGCATGATTAACTCGTCCTTCTCATGCTGTGACAGCGCCATAATCAGTCATGATCTAAAATTAAGAAAAAGCTACAAATCACCTGTTTTTCCAGGCAACATGTATATTGTTTTTAGAACCGCCTACAATGAAATTGTTACATCTTGTGAAACAAATCTGTGATCACTCTTAAAGTATTGATTGTTTGAGACTAACTCATCTTTTATTGGTGGGAAAGTGGTAAGTTTATAGACTTACAACGCAAAATTCGCGTGGCTTTGTTCTAAGATAAATTAAGTTATTCCATTGAATATTTGTTTCCCTGTGATGTACGATGAGACACGATTTCAATAATTTTTACAAACACTATTCGTAGTATTTTGAAGGACTAAATATCATTCATTCAATGTGTGGTTATGTTATGTACAGTATTTTCACGTGAAATGATTGACGCTTGTTTGTTTGTTTTGAATTTCGCGCAAAGCTACACGCTAGCCGTCTCTAATTTAGCAGTGTAAGACTAGAGGGAAGGCAGCTAGTCAT
>NW_013668224.1:96349-112404 GCF_000517525.1 Limulus polyphemus
AACCCGCGACCCTCAGATTGCGAGTCGAACGCCCTAACAACCTGGCCATGCCGGGCCCATGATTGACGAAAATTTCAGTTGGTTATGTGAGCGTTAAAGTTGTTAACAGTTTAATTTTAAATTGACTCAATTTTCAACATAATGTTCTGAAAACGTTATACATAAATACAGTTATACAGAAATTTTAGGCTCATTTCATTCAAAAATATTACCGATTAAGAAAAAGACAAGATATGAAATAGATTTTTTCTCCGATCGGCAAAAAAAAAAAAAAATACCTTTAGAGCAGCGTTTTCAAAACTTTTATCATCCACGTAGCCCCTTTATTAAATATGGTTTCTTGCGCGCCCCCTTCTTTTTTTTTTAATGAATGAAAGAATGCGTTAAGTGACAAGATGTAATACACGGATACACATTAAAATGTTATATATGTGTTGTTGTAATTACTTAATATTATCATCAAGAAAAATATATTAAAACGCTTAATTATGCATTACTACAATATTGACTCTATCTTAATCGCTACACCCTCAAGAGATCATTTGCGCCCTCCAAGGAGGGCGTGCCCCACACTCTGTTTTAGAGTAAGAAATACAACTCTCTAAAGATCAAATCAGTTACAACTAAAAAAACCTTTCGAAATGTACTTTTTGATAAATGTCATAGCGGACTGTGATTACGAGGATTCATGGTTCGCGGCCAGTTAAGACAAAAACGCGCTCCGCATTTTGAAACCGTGGAAGCTCGTAAAAGAATGACAGAGAAACGTAGCTAGGACTTTGTGGTGTGAGCTGGTCGTATCTGCCGTTCCTCTAATCTATCAGTTGAAGATTGGGGGTTGTGCATACATAGCCCTTGTGTGACTTTGCGCGAAATAAATAAACAAACATTTGCCATAGTTTAAATACTTGAATATATCAGTTCAACCAATGAAATTCGTACAAACCAGGAAACCCTAATTAGCGAAATGACACGACTTTTTAGTTCTGACACGTTTTCACAACAGAATAGGACTCAACTCTGTTGGGAGAGGAATGAACTCTAAAAATGACTTTACGAAATACACTAATTAAGCTTGTAACTTTCCAAGATATATTAACTAGATATTTCAGAACTAGAATAAAGGAATTGTCATCCCTTATAATCTATTTCCCATAGACTAATAATTGAAGGCAAGAGAAAACTACGCGTTTTGTTTGTTTTTTTTAACAGTGTAAATTAGATTTTGATCGTTTTTAAAGTGAGTCTTAGTCTGACGGATGCGTGTTCGAACCCCGTCACCCAATATGCTTGCCCTTTCAACCGTGGAGGCGTTATAATGTGACGGCCAATCCAATTTTTCGTTGGTAAAGGGTAGCCCAAGAGTGGCGGTGGGTGTTGTTGACTAGCTGCCTCCATTCTCTAGTCTATCACTTATAAATTAAGATAGCTAGCGCAGGTTATCCTCGAGTAGCTTTGCGTGAAATTCAACAAAATAAATAAAGTTAGATTGAGAATAAATAGCCTAGCCCTAATTTATTCAGATCTGTGCTTATCTCGTTTATCACAGCGATAATTGTTATATTCCTTCCAAGAAATCCCTTACGATGCATGACATTAAAAGTTAAGTAAATATCTCTATCTAAACAGCCTAGCACAAGTAAAGAGACACCTCCCAGAATATAAATCAAATGTTTCCACGAAGTCATATGAAAATAACCCAACGTATATCTCTAGGTTGATGTTGCGACGTCTAACTTGCGTTAAGAGCAAACGTAATGAACCTTGCAGTTATTATTAATATTACAAGTTGTTTATTTTAAGTGCTACTTTAGTATGAGAAAACATAAATTAAAAAAACTTACGTAGATGCAGCAGAGACGCGACAAAGTCATAATTATTTTACTTCGACTAAACGCGACCTACAGGTTGAAAAATTTACAAATTGTAATTTGTTACTATCATATTCGTAATGTAAATTCATAGTGTAAAGTACAATTAAGACTGAATTTTTCAGGCTACTTCAAGTACTGTTAGGACGAATATATTTGAAAATGTATAAGTACTATAAGTTTGATTTTGGACAACAGAAATACTGGTGTACATATAACCCTAAAGTGATGAGTTTGTAATAAACTACAAAAACGTTTGTGTGTGTGTGTGTGCATCAGTAAATATGGCTTTACGTTTCTAGTAATCTTTCTGAAAACTGAGATAAGGAGGACTCGAACCCGTGCACCTTCTTTTCTACGTGTCTTGGAAACCGTCATCCACGTGCACTGACTGGAGGGTTCTGTATACAATTTCTTATGACGTGTGGTCTAAGATTGACGTCGCCCCCTTCTTTGAAGCTTGTTTCAGTAACTGTGGTTTCTGGCAATATGTTTTAACCATGGTCGTGAAACTGAGCACGACCAACAACAGAAGTACGGGTAAATTAAATGAATGTATGAAAATGTAGCATACTGCTTTTTTTAGTATCGTCAAGTTCCTACAGCTCAAATCCACAGAAATCAGTGAATGCACACTTAGGTATCTTCTCAAGTATATATGTCGGAATAGTGAATGCTATATCCACTGGTTTTCATTCTCCATGCTTCACAGAAATACTGCTATGGATTTAGACGTGTGAATTAGTCCTTCCTTTATGGCATTCTAGTCGTACAGTGCTGGAATTTCAACACGATTATTGAAAACAAAACTTTTTCCTGACAGCATAACTCGAGTTTACTTTAGTTTCACTATACACATTGTAAACTTTGACTTTCCTATTATAAGTGAAACGTGTGGCAACCATAAAACCCATCGAAATTGTAACGTTGCATTCTGTGCATTGTGTTGGAAAGCCCTTACAACCTATAGGTCTGTAGCAAAGTGACCACTTCTTGTGCAGTTGTTCACGTCCACCTAGACCTGGTCTTAATGTTTCAACAAACTCCCGTCACTCACGTGCAAGTTTTTTGTTGTTGTTGTTTTTGGGTTTTTTTTATACAGTGTTCTATAGTTTTTTTTTCTCTCACTACTGTGACTGCAAAATAGCTTGCACGCTCATGACGACATCTCTATTAATTATCTTGTATACAGCTGCTTGGAATTTGTCCAACCAATAAACATTCATATTCCAGTCAGTCATGCGTGTGGTGGGGTTTACATCTTCATATTGTGTGCTGATGTGTTCTTTTTATTTTACCGATGATAATAATTATGTTACAGGAACTTATGTTTGAAACTGGTGTCTCTTTGATACTTGCGCTACCAATGTTTCAATCGCTTTAGTCATGAATGAGCTGAACTTCAAACTATAAGAACGCTGAAACTAGTAAAAATACTAATATTATATCTCCGGCGAAATAAACTCCAATATAACAATGTAATCTATTATACAAAAGAGAGAAAAACCGAAGAAACATTCTTAATGTAACATACAAATTACTATAAAAAGATGAAACAAGGTCATGCGGAACTTTTGATGTAATGCATTGATATCAGAGAAGAATTTTAAGGCTAATAGCCCCGTACTTTTCTGAAATATGTTACATGATAACTATCTTCGTGTTAAAACTATCAATATGAGTAGTCTACTATGTTGTAATACCAGTTTTACCATTAACGAATTTTTCAACCAAAGCGGCACCTATATTAAGAGGCCAGATCAAAAACCCCAAGTTTCAAACTTATCCATTTCTAACATAGAACTGATCACCAGAGGGAGTGTAACATGTCAACAGCGCCCACAGCCGAATAATGGGATTTACTGTTGCATTTATAATCCCTAAAGCTGGAGATGTGTGGCGTTTTCAGCAGCGTATTGCGGGTCGAACCTTGGACCTTCCAATGCGATGTTCGACACCCTAAACCCTAGACCACGCCCGCTCTTACAACTATTGCAACAGGTAATAAATACAAAACTGTATATAATCAAATAACTTTCTAATCCCCAATTAACTAACTTATAATATATCCTATTGTGAGTCGAACCTTGGACCTTCCAATGTGCTGTCCCACACGCTAAACCGTGTACCACGCCCGTCTATCAGTTGCTACAACTAGTAATAAATAGTCTTTTATACAATCCGAAAACTTTCTAATCCACTGTTAACTAAATTATAATATATCCTATTGTGGGATAAGATAGTGTCCGTATATAATTGCAACAGATGAATGAATCCCCAGTGGTTAACGTGCCGGACTCTTGGTCCGAGGTTCCACTATTCGCGCCTTGTCACCACAAATATATATATATATATATATATATATAAAACGCTATGAACTATGGGGCCGTGTATACGTTATATTTGACTGTCTAATCCCATTATTAGCGTAGCTCTAGAGTTGGCAGTGAATAATATTGACTAGCTGCCTGCCCAAATACTTCAAAATTGTGGACGTCTATCTCAGGTAGCCGTTAAATAGCTTTGTGCAAAATTTAACAACAAAGATAAATGAATTTTCAATGAAACTCTGACATTAACGTAAGAATATCATACAGACTTCTATGAAACTCCGACATTAACGTAAGAATATCATACAGACTTCTATCTTGTACTCAATGAAACTCTGACATTAACGTAAGAATATCATACAGACTTCTATCTTGTACTCAATGAAACTCTGACATTAACGTAAGAATATCATACAGACTTCTATCTTGTACTCAATGAAACTCTGACATTAACGTAAGAATATCATACAGACTTCTATCTTGTACTCAATGAAACTCTGACATTAACGTAAGAATATCATACAGACTTCTGTCTTGTACTCAATGAAACTCTGACATTAACTTAAGAATATCATACAGACTTCTATCTTGTACTCAATGAAAATGAATTTTTATCTCGGTTATAAATGAATAAAGTGAATTATCCAGTTAATTAATAAAAGAAGAAAAATATATAGTTTCAAATATAATTTTTACTGTTGTTGACGGCAGAGAAAAGAATTCTATTAGGAAAAATTGAGTTTTTTTTTATGTATTCAGAATAGTTTCTTTATTTTTTGAATTTTGCGCAAAGTTACACGAGGGCAGCTAGTCATCACCACCCACCGCCAACTCTTGGGCTACTTTTTTACCAACGAATAGTGGGATTGACCGTCACATTATAACGCCCCCACGGCTGGGAAGGGCGAGCATGTTTGGTGTGAAGGGATTTCAAACCCGCGACCCGCAGATTGCGAGTCGAGCTCCTTAACAATCTGGCCATTCAGAACATAGGCTTGTAATGCATGAACAACAATATGCCTAAAACTAGGAACTCAGAAGTTTTAAATTGCCTTGTCATAATAGCACGCGAATTTTACTTTGTTGACCATTTTGCGAAAGCGGCTCTAGCGGAAGTAACTACAATATTTCCCGGAAATTATAAAATGCCGTTACGTGTTACATTACCACTGTCTCTGTAATTAACTTACTTTTGGTATATGTGATGTTTCTTTTTTTTAATAAAAAAACAGTGTATCATAGATTGATAATAGCTACATCAATGCATTTTAAAATACTATGAATTTATAGTCCCCGGTTATAACGTTAAAATTCGGTTACATTCACAAGTGTGTGTGTGTGATGGTGGTTTTAATAACCCAAATAAAGATATACGTAAAAGCTCCAAATTTTAGTCAGACTATATATATATATCCTATGAACATTCGTTGTACACCTTGACGCTTACACAAAATTGAATTTGTAAGTATCATACTAGCGTACTGTGTTATATGGTCAAGATATTACGGTTTAAACTCTGAAAGCCGACGAGCTGGGCCTAAAAATCTGACAAAAATCAAGTTAGCTGGGAGTGTTTTATACACATCCCTCTTAATTTTTGCCATTGCAACTCAGGAATCAGAGGTGTGTAAAAACAACATCCTCGATGACGAGGAACCCACTTTTAGACTAATAACGCTTGGAGACGGTTTGACATTTGCTGTTATGTTAAACTTGTATTACATTATTTCTTCATTACCCATTCAAGCCGTCTCTAAGCATTATTATTATTTCGGATGTATGTTTTGTTTCCCACAGTTCGCTACCCAAGGAGTGTTTCGATCAATGCCAGAAGCAGAAGATAGATCTGAAATGTTATTTTTACACATCTCTCAGTGGGAACCACAACCGACAGATTGAAAGGAATTTGAAAAAAAAAGTCTGCAGTTAACTTGATTTTTAGTCAAGAGGTTGTGTCATTTTAAGAAAACTGTAACTGATATCTTTTGAACTCGTGATTTGGGGGTACTTAAGTATGATTTCATCAAATAGTACCTTTAAAGTGTTAGCAGCACTAACAATGTCATAGTGTATTAGAAAACATGATGCTACGTTGTATCCTCTTCACTGTTAGACAATACAAAATACGTCATCTTCATTAAGAACAATAAAAACGTCATAGTGTATTAGAAAACATGATGCTACAAAGTACCCTCTTCACTGCTAGACAGTACAAAATACGTCATCTTCATTAACAACAATGAAAACGTCATAGTGTATTAGAAAACATGATGCTACAAAGTACCCTCTTCACTGCTAGACAGTACAAAAATACGTCATCTTCATTAACAACAATAAAAACGTCATAGTGTATTAGAAAACATGATGCTACATTGTATCCTCTTCACTGCTAGACCATACAAAATACGTCATCTTCATTAACAACAATAAAAACGTCATAGTGTATTAGAAAACATGATGCTACGTTGTATCCTCTTCACTGCTTCACTCTTTTTTAATTAACAGTCTAATCAAAAATCAATTTGTTTTATTATTTTCATTCTGAACAACAGATAGGATATCCGTAATATGAATTTGTTTGTTTCAGTATTTTGTTAATGGCACGTTTTAAGACTTGATTTAACGAGCTGTCATTTGGAATCGGGAGAAAATACCAATCCCTTAATCATTTCGCGACATTATTACCTGTGATCTATCTAGTTGGACTTTCACGCTAAGCATTCTTCAGGCGAGTATTTTACTGCCCAAAGTGGTCCAGTAGCTTGGTTACTTTTTCTTTCCAATCATGGTGGTTTCTGTTATTTCACTGAAACATTAAATGCTTGAGATTACTCAAAAGTTGAGTATCTTCAAACAGTCCATAATAATGAAAGAGGTCAAAAATGGTTGCGGGAGCGAACAATACAGCACAATTAGTAAGGCTATTGTACGACTTGAATTATATCCTTATGTTTTTTTTTGTTTCTATCCCGTTATCACAGGCACGCCTAATATATCTTCGTCTCTCTAAATCATTTATTGTGTAAATGTTTGATTGGACGGACCACGAGCCGCTGATCATGTTTACCCTAATTTAAGAAGTTTGATCATTGATTGGTTAGGTTTGTTACTTTTAGAAATCTCTGCAGAAATACGGTTGAGTGATTTGATCGTGGCTCCGCCTCTGTAACGGATTTTGGCGAGCAGAATGCCTGAAGCAGTGCTATATGAGTTCGGGTGCTGGCCTCTTTTAGTCACTGAGAAGGGCCCCAGTTTCACGTGCGCTTGCAGGTGTAATTGTCTTACGTTGCTGCGGAGCACGAGCTAACAAGTGTTACAGCGTTTACTGCGCTTATGTCATTGTAAACATATTCTTTAAAATAGCAACAACAACCAGAGATCTAGGAAAAGCCCATAAAGACAATTTTAAGTAGCATTACGGAATGAGACAGATCTAGAGAGAGAGAAAAAAAAGGAGAGACAGTCTGAGAAGCGAGAGTTAGTGCTTCATAACTAACAGTCCAGAAGAAAAGTGATTATATATATATCGCAAGATGTCTAAACCTTTACTTCGCCAGACAGATATTTTCGTATCGATATCCTAATTGTTATTTAATATGGACGTTTCCCAAATGGTTGGGTGGAATAATTCGAAATTTTTGTAATTTTGAAAGTTTGAGTTTCGAAAGAAGGACAGTTTTAACGATCAAACTCTTGGAAACTTCTGAGAGAAATTTGGGAACTGCAGTTATTTTTCTGTTTATCTTCAAGAACGGTTTAATATATTTCTTTATGAGACTTTTCTTTTCCAAAACATCTTTGAACTCTCCTATAATACGGTTTGGACAGCAGAACTTAGACCTGGATGGACATGTTTAAACTGATATGTCGTACTCAGGTTAGTTTTCTTATCTGTAGATATGTAAGTGAAAGTTGAACATTGCTATATTTTGTTTATATTTAATGTTGTTGTTTTTTGATATCTTTATGAAGAGCTAAACACACACGTGCGAAACGAAAGTTCTAAAAATTAGTATATTTTCCACGTTCAAAATCCCTGCGCTGAATTCAGGTTATACAAATTAGTTTGTTACCAAGAAAACCGTATTATTGAAAGGCTTACTGTAGATGTTTCTATAGAACTCGACGTTGGTCGACGGTAGTTTTACATGACAAAATATTTTAATGTATTTAATGCCTTGAGTTTCATTATTATTTACGTACTTGCGTTAGCCGTCCCTAATTTGGAACTGATGGATTAGAGGAAAGGCAACCAATATACAGCACCCATCGCCAACTCTTGGGCAACTTTAATCAAACATTGGGATTTGCCTGTCATTCTTATAACGTACCCACGGCCTCAAAATGCGCAGTGCAAGTTTGCAGCAACGGGACGAGAAACGCAGACACTCGGTTTAGTTTTCTCCTGGTTTTAGTGGGTGTAAATTCTTATCTAAGGAATTAAGAATTAAAACTAGACTTATGGAGATCAAGAACACGCGGTTTTAATGCGTCGTTATCTAATATGAACGTACTTTACGATTTCATATACGTAAGCAGTGCTTAAGATATGTATCTTTACTTGTACTTAAGGGATTTTACAATTTTAGGGGAGCACGCTGCTCATAATATTCTGCGAACCTCTGGTTGTTTCTTTTTTCTTCTTTTATTTCATTTAACATTTTAATGGTCATTAGAACGGCTATTTGAAAAGTTTTAATTGACTTTGGCTCAATAAAATTGGTCGCTTAAATGGCTCAATAAAATTGGTCTCTTAAACACGACCTGTATAGGTGTTTGCTGTTAATAACTATTAGAGATACGGTCACTGTATATTGTCCAATATCACGGTTTTTCGACAGTTTTATTTGCTGTACAAGTTTGAAGGAACGCTTGTTGTACTGTTAACTTTGGTGTTGTTACCTTATAAGAAATAGTACGTTTTACTTATTGATTAGGTAAATCATGTGTAAGAAAATATTGTTAAATTTAAGTAATTCAAAACAGTTGATTAAATAGATTAAATACTGTTTGGATGTTTTCCAAAGTGTGCTTATTCATCTTAGTAATAATAATAATTTAAATTGGACATATAAAGATGAAGAAGAGGTTTTAACGCGTAATTGTCTGACATGAATGAATATACTTGTATCTCCCCTCTACGAATGGCGCTGGCGAAGATAAGAAAACAAAGCGTGAATTCGTAATACATTCCATGCGACAACGACGCTTATAAAAACCGTAACTCGACCAAACATCATTCTACTCTTCCGTCTACTTCACGACACATCCGTCTTCTCTTCCTTCTACTCCACCAAATATTCTTCTTCTCTTCCTTCTACTCCACCACATCTCCTTCTTCTCTTTCTTCTACTCTACCAAATATCCTTCTTCTCTTCCTTCTACTCCACAACATCTCCTTCTTCTCTTTCTTCTACTCTACCAAATATCCTTTTTCTCTTCCTTCTACTTCACGACACATCCGTCTTCTCTTCCTTCTACTCCACCACATCTTCTTCTTCTTTTCCTTCTACTCCACCAAATCTTTTTCTTCTCTTCCTTCTACTCCACCACATCTCCTTCTTCTCTTCCTTCTACTCCACCACATCTCCTTTTTCTCTTCCTTCTACTCTACAACATCTCCTTCTTCTCTTCCTTCTACTCCACCACATCTCCTTCTTCTCTTCCTTCTACTCCACCACATCTCATTCTTCTCTTCCTTCTTCTCCACCAAATATCATTCTTTTCTTCCTTCTACTCCACCAAACATCCTTCTTCTCTTTTTTCTACTCTACCAAACATCCTTCTTCTCTTCCTTCTACTCCACCAAATATCATTCTTCTCTTCCTTCTGCTCCACCAAATATCCTTCTTCTCTTCCTTCTACCCCACCAAATATATTTCTTCTCTTCCTTCTACTCCACCAAATATCCTTCTACTCCACCAAACATCCCTGTACTCTTTCTTCTACTCTACCAAATATCATTCTTCTCTTCCTTCTACTCTACCAAATATCCTTTTTCTTCTCTTCCTTCTACTCCACCAAATATCTTTCTTCTCTTTCTTCAACTCCACCAAACATCCCTCTACTTTTCCTTCTACTTCACCAAACATTCGTATTTTTCCTTTTCATCGAATAAACATCATTCTTTTTTCTCCTTCACTATGGAAAGTATTGAGTGGGAAGTCCTTAGGTTGTTGGTTATTGCTAAGTAAATCTATTTATGATATAAACTCTACAGTGTTAACTGGTGAAATCTTTTCTGATGTCACCTGTATTATTACCATACAAGGAAAACATAGTGTTTAATGCACTACCTTGTATATATCGTTATATACAAGAATCACTTTGTGTATACTTATTTATTATGTAACTTTAAGCCTTTACTAAACTAAAGATACGCGTGACAACTGGATTGCGATGATGTAGTCTTTCGTTAGACTTTGATACGGTAGCCTGAAAGCATTAATTAATGGCTGTCATTTAAAAATAATATAATTAGCAGGCACGCTATAATTAGAAATGAGTAGAATCCATTTTCGAAAAGTTAAAAAATAAATGAATTCTAGTCTAAAGATACTTCAGAAACCAAGTGTTTGATCATGACTCATAAGGACAAGCCCCCCAGTGGCACAGCGGTATGTCTGCGGACTTACAACTCTAGAAACCGGATTTCGATACCCGTGGTGGACAGAGCACAGACAGCCCTTTGTGTAGCTTTGTGCTTAACTTCAAACAAACAAACATAAGGACAAGAAGATCCAACAGGACAAGCCAGCAATAGGTAGAAATTGAATGTCCCGAAAAAAGGACGTTACAAACTTCATTTACAAACACTGTTATCAGAAGGGTGAGTAATAGCTAAAGGATAACAGTGTCTGTAAGTGAAGTGTGTTACATGGGTAATGTGTACTGAAAGTGTTATCCAGGGTGAGTAATAGCTAAAGTGGATAACACTTTCAGTACATATTACCCATGTAACACACTTCACTTACAGACACTGTTATCAGAAAGGTGAGTAATAGCGGAGGTGGATAACACTTTCAGTACATATTACCCATGTAACACACTTCACTTACAGACACTGTTATCGGAAGGGTGAGTAATAGCTAAGGTGGATAACACTTTCAGTACACATTACCCATGTAACACACTTCACTTACAGACACTGTTTTCGGAAGGGTGAGTAATAGCTAAGGTGGATAACACTTTCAGTACACATTACCCATGTAACACACTTCATTTACAAACACTGTTATCAGAAGGGTGAGTAATAGCTAATATGGATAATACATATTACCCACCTTACACATTTCATTTACAGATGCTATTCCCTGAAGGGTAAGTAATAGCTAATTTGGAAATGTCTTGACCCTTATTATTACCCGCTTGAGTATTGGCTTATCAACAAAATAGACAATTTAAGTAAATATGTTGATTTAATTCGCTTGTAGTTTTTACACGACTCGTGACACTAGAGAAAACTACCACGCATTGTTTTTGTATGTTAACAATAGAAGATCTGTATCATATATTAAAACGACGGTAAATTATCTCTGTTTATACATGTATACATACGTGTGTATTCGTTACAGAACTACCTATTGTAAGCACGTTTCTTTTATGGAAGACATCAATAACCTTATTGCTTAATGAAGCACCTTGTGCTAGAATTCTTGTGAAACAATTCGCGGCTGACATTAGAACTACTGAGATACAGAAAGATAACACTAAATCCTGGAAATAGAATGTAAAAAATAGAACGTAGAACCTGAAATCCTCCTTTCTAGGTTTTTCCCTTCTTTGAATGTTGTAGAAGTTAACAAGCTAATTTAAAATTAGGTACGACTTCGCGTGACGGGTACGTGATTTATGTTCAACTATGATGTGGTTGCTACCTGTCTTGAATGGGGACCAAGGCCCATGTTTTTTTTTTCCCCACAGTTCCTTAATAATGATTTGATAAATCAAAATGTCAGTTCAAAATATTATAATGTCCTCTATGTTTCACGATGTAGATTTAATATACTGGTGGTGTTTCGCGGGCTGGTCCAAAATGCAAGTTGCATCAAAAACAGCGCCATTTTTTGCTGTGGCAAGTGAAAGTGGTAGGTCGTTCGTGGGGCCTTTTACCTCGCCGAAGTAGTCAGCAGACCAAAAAGTCTGAGAACCATAGATTTACAACAGCATGTTTTTCTAAAATCACATTTTAAAAGAAACTCTTTTTAAACGCTACATAACGATATACTAATCATTAAGTACCGTAGTACTAAATAGCAGGGATCATGATGAAACAACATAAAAATCGCCCGTTTAAAACCACCTTTAAAATGTCTGAATATTAACAATGGCTATTTCATCTATAGGCTGATAAAAAATTAAAGCCTATTGTTCTTATAAAGCCGTCTAAATCGCTATGTATGATTATGAAATGAATCAAAATATTAGATGTTTCATCTTGGTCCGCCGTTAGATCAGTGGTAACTTTACGGACTTACAAGGCTTTAAATTTAGGGTTAGATTCCCCGCGGAAATAACATCAATAGTTTTAAAGAAAGAAATATGCAAAGTACGAGTATTTTAGCAGTACTAAATTGGAAATAGCAATTATCTTTAAAACAAGATACATGTTACTTGTGTGCCATCTAGCGATACTTAATGACAAATAACACCAATAATTTGTAGAATAAAATACATGCAACCTGTGGGCCATCTAGTGCTATTTATTAGAAATAATATTCGTAATTTTTAAAACAAGAGCTATTGAATCCATGAGCAATCTAGAACAACGTAATTCTGTCGTTGATTTTTGAGCGCAAAGCTACACAATGAGGTCTCTTCGCTGTGTTCACTACGCGGAATCGAACCCCGGATCTTAGCACTGTAAGCCTGGAAACTCATCATTGACTAACCAGGAACACGCTACTTAATGGGAAATAACATAATATTTGTTTGTTTGTTTGTAATTCAGCACAAAGCTACACAATGTTCCAGTTCCGGTGTTGCCCTTGTAACTATATCCTCCATCTTTGATCTGCTCAACCTAATGGGCTGATTGCATCTGTTATCCAACATCGCATTTTCCATTGTAACAAATTTTGGCGAAGAACAGCGAGGTCCGTTATAGATCACACAACTTGTCAAACTTTCCTTAGATTCTCTACTTATACGTGGACGCCAATTTTCAAGACCATGTTTAAGCAAGCCAAAGGTATAAAAGTCCATTAGAACTGCATCAGTAGTCTTGACGATTTGTGGTAGAATGGATTACTGTCATTTCAGTTTCTTTGACTTCTTTCTCATGAAAACAGTACTGGTTTTTTAGATTTGGCTGGAAGCGTGTGAATATTCGTCAATTTTAAATCTTATTAATTTGCTAACGATGGTTGGAGAGTTATCTTTTGTACCTGAAGTCGTCGCTTTGCGGATTATGGCATTTCTCCGGGTAGGTTTGGTGTGTGGTTTCATAGCCATTTCTTGTCCTAAACGTTCTCTGATGGGCGAAATTTTATGGTTCCATGGAAAACATTAAAGGCTCTTTTCTTCCGAATATTGTATTATTTAGATTTACATTGTTTGACAGTCTCGCTATTGGAGGGTTGGAGGGTTCTCTTTCGTATCTTAAGTCGTCGCTTTGCGGATTATGGCATTTCTGCTGATTGTTTTGGTGCGTGGTTTCATAGCCAGTTATTGTCCTAAACGTTCTCTGATGGGCGAAATTTTCTGGTTCCATAGAAAACATTAAAGGCTCTTTTCTTCCGAATATTGTATTATTTAGATTTACACTGTTTATATTCAAATATCCTTCTATGATCAGATATGTTTGTGAAACATTGATCCAGTCATAAAATCTCCCAGACAATATTGCACTGTTTCTTTGAAGGGAATCCGCCATTAACCAAATACCTAGGTCTTCATCACACCTGCAACGACTTGCCATGATAATACATGCAAATGTTCTTATAAAGCACAATTAACCCTTTATAGATATAGTTTAAATCGTCTTGTTATGCGACTGTACAGATTGTTAGTGGTGAACGTAATTAAATCTGAAGAAATTAGTGTGTGCGTGCGTGTTTTATACGCTAAAAATTTATTACGAAATTCCATTTGAAGCCAACATTAGCTATGAATAATGTAATTAAAAGTGCAATATTTTAATAAGACTGGAGCGTTTGCTTAAAGCTTACGTCATTCTTGACCTTCATTTATGACCTTTTGCTGTTCTTAAAACTATTAGGTTACTCTGCCACCAAGGCTTTTAAAAACAAAAATACCGTAGAGGTAATTATAAGCGCCCGAAAACTGTGCGGAATGTTTTGGTTAAAAATGTAAATAAGAAAAAAAAAGGTAGCAAGGTTGCTTGTCTGACCAGATTCAGAAGGACGAATGTGACGAAAATGCGTAAGTAGTAATAAATTCTTGGTATATAACCAACAAAGAACGTTTTTTATTGATATTATTATTATTATTGTTGGGCCACCCATGGTGAGGAGTAGTTACGTCTCCACACAAAAGCAAATAATCCACATGTTCACACTGTTCGAGAATAACATGAACAAAAAAAAAAAATACTGAACTAAAAAAACAATCAGGCGTCTTTAAAAAAAAGTAGTGTAATTTAAATAAACTGTTTAGACCTAGAATAATGCAACCTAAAGTGTTCTATCAATAAAAATGAAACTTTTCGTGGTACAGGTATTAAGTAAAAGTGGATAATTTCTTTCTTCTGTTAAGAATTAAGTCATTTAAATCTCTTTAGTTGATTTTATTATAAATTTTAACATTAAGTAACATGTACATATATGGCATTTTCTTATTCATTATTACGAAATAATAACGAAAAAAAGATAATATGATTTGTTTTACACGATGGGCTATCTGTGCTCTGCCTACCACGGATATCGAATCCCGATTTTCAGGGTCGTAAGCCTTCAGACTTACCCCTGAGCCACTGAGGGACATTAGATAGGGTTATTGTTGTTTTCTTAGTGCAAGGCTACATAATGGCTGATCTGCATTCTGTCCACCGCGAGGAATCGAACATTGTTTTTATCGTTGTAAGTACAAAAACTTACCACTGACCCACAGGGGGACATTAGATAACGTCTGTTACAAAACTTGAAGACCGCTGTTACGACCACCTGGTGAGTAAGCAGGTAAATAACTAGATAGCTGGAAAGTTCCCCTTCGAAACATGTGGCAGACTCAGAAACCATTCTACGGCCTTGAATGAGTTTTCTGTTAGTGTCTTTTTTTTTACCCCCTCCCTTTCCTTTATCTGGTCCCAACTGGAAAGCCGTTTGTTCAGCTCGTACGCTCTTGATTTCGACAAGGCTTAACTGTCTCCGTAGGATGTTAGTTTGGGTTGCTTTTTACCCGGTAAAAACCGGTCGAAATATCGCGTAAGATTATAAATTTTGTCCGAATTGCTTTTAAGTAGTAAACATGATGTCGTATCGATCGAAATCATTATTCGTTTCATTACCCTCGTTCACTAAACGAAAAGTAGCTTTCATACCAACAGAAACGTACATAAAACAATTCTTTTCAAATTGATATCGGTGTATATTGAAAGGATAGTATACGTATTTTAAATGCCCATGCAAATTAGTTATCATTTCCTAGAGATTGTCAGAAAGACCTTAGAAGTACGGTCACGTGATAGACAAACAATTATCCCGTAATTAAACGCAACCAGCGCAGACATGGTTTGTAAAATGACTTCAAAACTTCATCAGTGGTCGATGGAGTTTGTTGCCTCCCCTTTCCAAAGAGGAATACCATAGCATTGTGACAAATAATGTAGGACCATAGGAGTCAACATTGTGACAAATAATGTAGGACCATAGGAGTCAACGTTGTGATAAATGAT
>NW_013668224.1:113404-114766 GCF_000517525.1 Limulus polyphemus
GTCAACATTGTGATAAATAATGTAGGACCATAGGACTCAACATTGTGATAAATAATGTAGGACCATAGGACTTAACATTTATACATTTGACTTTAGTTGTTCATGACTGCTTTACCTCAAACTTGGTGAGTTTTATTTTAATTCTTGCCATTCTCTTTTACATCAGTTCAGTTATTCTGATATGTAACTGCATGACTCATTTTACATTTTTACATCAGTCCAGTTATTCTGATTTGTAACTGCATGACTCATTTTACGTTCTTACATCAGTCCAGTTATTCTGATTTGTAACTGCATGACTCATTTTACGTTTTACATCAGTCTAGTTATTTTGATTTGTAACTTCATGACTCTTTTTACGTTTTTCATCAGTCCAGTTATTCTGATTTGTAACTGCCTGACTCATTTTACGTTTTTACGTCAGTCTAGTTATTCTGATTTGTAACTGCATGACTCTTTTTACGTTTGCCTCAGACTTCAATAACGGTGCAAAGCGTATATTATGATTTATTTTTCGTAAACAGTAACTTGTACGCATGCTTAAAAATAAAATAAAAACAATCGGTTCACAACGATTGGTCATAAAATTCAATAGTTTCTTTGAGCGGAGTGTCAAATGTGAATTAATAAACTATTTCCTGAATACAACGATCTACACTCTGATTTCAACTGGTAAACACATTGAACAACCATTTAAATCTGGCCTTAGAGACAACCATTTTGTTTTTTGAGTTGGGGTATTTCTGCTAAACACTACGCATTGGCTGACATTGGGGTATAGAGTTTTTTAAGTATAAACCCTTTTTTATATGTGTTTGTCATGCCGATATCTCGTTACACGTTTCTATAGTTGTTTTATATTTTCGGCTTATACTGGTTCTTCATGTTTACACACGTGATTACACTACAAAACATCTCACGAGAAAACTACCAGGTGGCTTGTGGGAGATAAATATCACAGCTTTTGCTTCAGTCCTCGAAAAGCATTATGTCTATTTTAGCGCTGTTGCCTAATGAGCCGAATATAGGTTTTAAGGTCAACTGTTTTAGAGGACTGAGTCAAACATTGCTATATAAAAATATTCGAACAATTCCGACCTAGAATGACAGTAGTGAATCACTAGTGTTGTCCCGTATCAAAATATGCTTTTGATTGGCTGAAATGATGACATTGCATTTTGTGGGTCAACGGGTCACCAGTTTAAACTTAAGTCCATCCTAGTTTACTTTAAAGTAGTAGGTAGGTTAAAATCACGTGGCAAAATACTGTTTTGGTAAGTATGAGTAGAATTATGAAATTGCTGTGAGGTTTTGTCAAGACCGCAGAAGCTAACTACATGACTTTCACGATACAGCTATATA
>NW_013668224.1:115661-116835 GCF_000517525.1 Limulus polyphemus
GTTTTTGTCATCATAAGTTACAATAAGAAAAAAACCTTGTGGAACCGTTGTACTTTTGCTGTCATGTTAAACTTATATTAAAGTTTTTCTTCATTACCCATTTAAGCCGTCTCCAGCCATTATTAGTCTCAAAGTGGGTTCCTCGTCATCGAATTTGAAACCAATACTGTAATTAATTCCACTCATTACTGCTATGTAGAAAATTAGTGATGACATCCAACTTTTTGGGGCTAGTTTTATACACTAAATATTTAACAGGCATAAATGTAGTGATATTTAGTGTGATAAAATGTGTGGATTACACCGATAGTGAACGGTATGTAAACAGGTCTGTAATTTAAGCAGCGGTAAGTCTACGGACTTACAATGTTGAAATCCCGGGTTTGATATAGCAGATAGCCCAATGTGGCTTTGCTCTAAAACAAACCTTTTAGTAATATTAATCCTTTAAGCCTATCACTGAGCCAATTAAATGGTTCTCTAACATCTGTAAAAGAAGAAGTAATGGTTAACTAAACAATATTTTTTTTACAAATGTTTTACAAAGAGAAAAAAACTGTTAATGAGATCAAATTATTTTCTCGTTTACCACAGTGAAATTTTTTTATTAATATTATGTTTGTTAACAAAAATACAAACAAACTGTAGAAAAGGGAAGAACATTGATGTCAAACGAATATGCATCCTCATTCATTTTGATTTTTTTCTGAAATCTACGACTTTTAGTCTCAGAGCTACATGTGGTCTTTCTTTTATATACTGCGTTATGACGTTTTGTGAAAACTCTGTGCGTGATAGAGAAAAATGGATATCATTTTCGAATTCAGCGTACAGGAATTAGTGTAGAATATGTAAAAATTTCAAGACAATAAAACCATCGTAGGCCTGTGTAATCAAACGAATCAGAGGCAACAAGTATTATATAAAAAAAGAGTAAATTATATCACGCAAAAAAAAACAGTGACTGTTTTAAGGCATTGTCTGTCCGTATCTGACCAAACACCTTTATATCACGCTGAAAACAGTTGATTTTCAGATCTTCAAAATGATTCCGAGTTAATTCACTCATATTTGATATTTTAACTACTTGAGAGCAAACTACCAAGTCTGTTTGTTTGTTTGTAATTAAGCACAAAGCTACACGTTGAGCTATCTGTGCCCTGCCAACCACGGG
>NW_013668224.1:117365-125432 GCF_000517525.1 Limulus polyphemus
CAGATCTATGCTAATGACAACGAATGGATAATCGCGTCTAGCTATTTAAACAACCCTTCATGGTCCCAGAAAAAAAATACTTACCAATGAGATTTTGAAAGCTGCACGATCACGCTCTCTATTTTTTCATAAGATAATTGTGCGTTTATTAATTCATAATAATAATCTCCAAATCTTCAGGTCATGATAATGGCCCTCCGGGCTTATTTATCATTGCATCTGAAGCAATAAATTATTATAGGATCGTGTGTTGTTCGAAAAGAGTTACTGTTTGCTCCCCCCCCCCCAATAACAACAACAACAATACAGTCTTAACCTTCCAACCCAAGCAGTGAATTGATCACGCACACTTTGATTACTTCATGGGCTAGCCTGTAGTTTAATTGATAGAAAAGGAATCATCGCTTCCATATTGGTATTACGTGACAAAATTTGACCTATGCCCATGACCTTTTTTTTTTTCATATATGGTAAATATCTTTTATAACGTAATTCCCCACAAGTTTTAATCCTCCTCCCCAAATCAGACAATAATAGTCTGTATGTTTGTTAATTAAATTTCTCGCTTAGGTAATCGAGGGCTATCTGCGCTAGCCGTCCCTAATTTAGGAAAGATAAAATAAAATAAAGGCAGCTAGTCAATGCCACCAACTGCCAATTCTTGAGCTACCATAATCGAATACTGGGATTGATCGTCACATTACAACGCCCCCATGGCTGAAATGTCATGATCAGTCATGGGGGTCGTACCCGGGACCCGTAGATTACGAGTCGAGCGCCCTAACCACTAGGTCAAAACAATAATAGTAATAATAATACAGCACCATTTTTATAACAGTAATTCTGATCTATAGATGGTTAAATGTGAACTGCTATTTCTGGTTGTTTCCTTATTCAGAAATGGACATTAAGATTCCAATCTGATGTCATGTTATAACCACTACTATGTAATGGTTTGCACTAAAACATTTTCTAGTCATAGTTTGAACTTTTCAGTGATTACTACATTCAGAGATTATCCCTTGGTTAGCAACACGGCTATTACAGTCACTACATTCAGAGATTATCACTTGGTTAGCAACACGGCCATTACAGTTACTACATTCAGAGATTATCACTTGGTTAGCAACACGGCCATTGCAGTTCAGTTTATTGCCATTATTTGAGAACGTGTTTTTTATATATTCCTATTTACTCGATGTTATTATGTTATAATGTATGACCCGACATATTGTTTTTACTGTCACTTGTCCTTACGTCTGTCTGTCAATAAAGAGTCGAAATTAACAACGCATCTTTCATCGGAGGTAGTGCAAGTTGTAGCAAAAAAAGTTAGTACCGAAATTAGATGAGTGAATGTTGCTGTAATAAAGTGAGATAAGGAACCGTTGTTGTACCAAAGTGAAATGAGTAAATGTTACCGTAACAAAGTGAAATAAGTGTATGTTACTGTACCAAATTGAGATGTGTGAATGTTACCGTAATAAAGTGATATAAGTGTATGTTACTGTACCAAATTGAGATGTGTGAATGTTGCTGTACCAAATTGAGATGTGTGAATGTTGCTGTAACAAAGTGAAATAAGTGTATGTTACTGTACCAAATTGAGATGAGTGAATGTTATCGTAATAAATTGATATAAGTAAGTGTTACTGTACCAAATTGAGATGTGTGAATGTTGCTGTACCAAAGTGAGATGTGTGAATGTTGCTGTACCGAAGTGAGATGTGTGAATGTTGCTGTAATAAAGTGATTTAAGTAAATGTTACCGTAACAAAGTGAGATGTGTGAATGTTGCTGTAATAAAATGATTTAAGTAAATGTTACCGTAACAAAGTGAGATGTGTGAATATTGCTGTAATAAAATGATTTAAGTAAATGTTACCGTAACAAAGTGAGATGTGTGAATGTTGCTGTACCAAATTGAGATGAGTGAATGTTGCTGTAATAAAGTGATTTAAGTAAATGTTACCGTAACAAAGTGAGATGTGTGAATGTTGATGTAACAAAGTGAGATGTGTGAATGTTGATGTAACAAAGTGAGATGTGTGAATGTTGCTGTACATAATGATATGAGTGATTGTTGCTGTAATAAAGTGAGATGAGTGAATGTCACTGTACTGAAGGAAAACTAGCAAATGTTGCTGTGATAAAGTAAAACGAGTGAATATTGCTGTAGTAAAATGATGTGAGTGAATATTGCTGTAGTAAAATGATGTGAGTGAATATTGCTGTAGTAAAATGATGTGAGTGAATATTACTGTAGTAAAATGAAATGGGTGAATATTACTGTAGTAAAATGAAATGAGTGAATATTACTGTAGTAAAATGAAATGAGTGAATGTCGCTGTATCAAAGTGAAATGGGTGAATATTGCTAAAGTAAAATGATGTGAGTGAATTATGTTAGTACAATGTTTACTCCAATGAAGTTGGAAACAATTACTCAGTCTTAACCAAATGCTGCTTTAGAACGCATAAAATGTAGGACACATAACATCATAAATCTTGAGAGTATCAGCAAGTATTTGTTGGACTTTTTATGTATAAGAAACAAACAGTATCAAATCATTGGGCTAAAATGGTTTATTGTCACTAGGAGGTCACGTAATCCATTAATTTTTTTTTTCAGTGGCTACGATAAAAAAAAAGAACATGCGTTAATTAAAGAACTCACTAGTGGATGGTCTGTCAAATTTTTAAAGTTTTGAACTTGTATCTTTCATAAGTTATTTAAATCAATAGCTATTGTGTACTTATGTACCATTTTAGTTCATTTTGATTTTAGTCGAGCGTACAAAAGCACCTTTGTATACTACCTGGCACAGCTTATCTTGTTCTTTCTTTTTCTAAGTCTTTTTTCGTGTTGTTATGTAGTCAGAGCCATTTAGTTAAGGTTTGTCGGCAACTTAAAAGCGCAATATTGATCTATAAAAATAACTAATTAACGTGGAGTTACTCTCATTACTAGACCGCCTACTTTCAAGTTATAAAATTGTGATTGGTTCATTGAAGTGTGAAATGTGTATTAAAACTAAAGAGTTACGATCTCGAGTGCTACTTGATAATTATTTTGCTTACAGACGTTCCTTTTTCTTTTTCGGTACAATTCCTCCCTCCCCTCTAATTTCTCGTCCTTTTAACAGCATTGAATTTCAGTGACGTACTTTTGCTTTTCAAATGAACAACAGAAAGTGAAAAATATGTATAGTTCTTACATTTATGGTAAACAACTGCATTATTGTGTTGCAATTGGAAGTACGTACACTGTATAAACGTGGAATACTACTGAGATAAGACTTGGCATGGTTTGGTGGTTAGGGCTCTAGATTCACAACCTACTGGTCAAGGGATCGAAACCCGTCGCCGAACATCCTCGCCCTTTAAGCTGAGGGAGCTTTATAACGTGACGGTCAATCCAATTATTCGTTGGTAAAGAGTAGCCGAAGAATTGGCGGTGGGTGTTGTTGACTAGCTGCCTTCTCATTAGTCGACCACTTCAAAATTATGGAGGGCTAATGCAGATAGCCCTTATTTATAGCTTTGCGCGAATTTCCGAAACAAACAAGCAAGCAAACTTTGTGTCTTAGCCTGAGACATTTGAATTTATTGAATTCCTAGAAGTCATAAATCAGAAACATTAGAAGTTTAACAATTTTGAGAAGAAATGGCATCAGATCGAATGGTACAAGTACTTATTGGCAAACTTTCCACAGACTATCTAATGCATGATGATACCTTGCCAAGCTTCCCAAGACCACCAAACACAGGAGGATATTTTGACAAACTTTCCACAGACTATCTAATGCATGATGATACCTTGCTAAGTTTCCCAAGACATCATGCATTAGATAGTCTGTGGAAAGTTTGTCAAAATATCCTCCTGTGTTGGATGGTCTTGGGAAGCTTGGCAAGGTATCATCATGCATTAGATAGTCTGTGGAAAGTTTGTCAAAATATCCTCCTGTGTTGGATGGAAGATGAATTATTAAATTCAATGGGCTGTGAAAAGTTTGTAAACATATCCTCGTGCGTTGGACAGTCTGTGGAAAGTTTGTCAAGATGCATTCGTACATTGGATAGTCTGTGAAAAGTTTGTCAAAATATCCTCCTGTGTTTGATGGTCTTGGGAAGCTTGGCAAGGTATAATGTTGATGTATCATCATTTTTCATATTTAACAGTGAGAATAGTAGGACTAGGGTACACAAATATAAATCTTGGCCAGGTAATTACGTGAGTTTAAGAGAAAGTTTGATAACTACATGAACGATACGGGCTGGCATTAAGATTTTTAAATATAGTTTTAGATTAATTTAGAGGATGGGACAGCCGAGATGGATGAGTAGGTCCCTTGTTGTCCCTAAACATTATGTCATGTTATCTTCGTATATTGGTTAATATGAGGAAAGTTTATTATCAATTCCCTTTACAATCTTAAACACCTTTATCAGATCCCTCCTAACTCTTCTTTTTTCAAGAGAAAACAATTTCAGAGATTTCAGCTTCTCCTCATATGACAACCCCTTCCATCCAAGGCACCATTCTAGTAACCCTTCTCTGAGCCCTTTCCAACAATTCAATACCCTTCTTAAGGTAAGGAGCCCAAAACTGAACACAATACTCCAAATGTGGCCTAACCAATGGCCTATACAATGAATTTATAACCTCTTTAGACTTGTATTCAATATTTCTGTAGATACAACCTAAAATCATATTTGCTCTACTGCTAGCAACAGCACACTGCTTGGATGGGTTAAGAGAGTGGTCAACCATTACACCAAGATCCCTTTCTTTCATACCATTGTTAAGGTTATTCCCATCCAAATTATAATTCAAATTATGATAACCCACATACATTATCTTGCATTTATTATAATTAAAACCCATTCCCATTTATTTGCCCGACTCACTAAATGACCTAAATTTTTTTGTAAATCAGCAGCATCCTCTTCACAGCTAGCAACACCCAAGAGCTTAATATCATCTGCAAATTTAAGTAATTTATTGATCATTCCTTCATCAATGTCATTAATGTAAATCAAAAAGAGCAAAGGTCCTAAGACTGAGCCATGAGGTAGCCCTCTTGTGACATTAATTCAGTTTGACTGAACTCCATTTATAACAACCCGCTACTTTCTTCCATCCAGCCACTCTTCTATCCAATTAGCTAACTTATCCTCCATACCAAATATTTTTACAAGCCTTTTATGTGGCTTCCACGACCACGTTCAAGCTTACCAAAGACACAAAAATCCATTGAAGCTGCATCAGGGGAATTAGCCAATATGTAGTGGAATAGGGCTGTTTAATTGCAATCTGTTTAGATATTTTGCTCGCTGATTTCGACGTGTCACTGGAAGTTTGTAAACTTTTAGTTTTGAACCTTCAGTCAACTTCATAATCTTATTTGTTATCTTATCAACGTTACCGTGAGATGCACCCAGCGTCATCACAGCGTTGTGTTTTTGAGGGTGGGTGAATGGGTGAGGTCTATGTTCCGTATAGAGTAACGGTTATGTTTACTATTTGCGTCAGACCACAATGCTGACCTTAATGTCCTTCTTTCTATACTTCCACTATTTAAGGCTATCAAAAAAAAAACGTTTGTGAATTTTTTTATTTTAGATCATATCACTAAATATTGCCACCAGTGGCACAGCGATATGTCTGCAAACTTACAACGCTAGAATCCGGGTTTCGATGCCTGTGGTGGACAGAGCACAGATGGCCCATTGTGTAGCTTTGTGTTTAATTACAAACAAACAAAATACTAAATATTATCTTATAGAAAATTATATACCCAATTTATATTACATCAACTTCACAAAGCTGGAGATTTTCGTAAGTTGTTGATTCTGATTAAACGTTTACTGTCTTAAGTACGAGCGAGGGTTATTGGAATATTGTTTATAAAAGGTTACCCACAATATTACACACGGTAAGAAAAATAGGGAATAGACTGCATAAACATGGGTAGGTTTCAATGTAGTGAAGATTGTATCTAACTTATTGTAGGACAATAATCTAAGTAATACCAGTTTATATGCACCAGAGCTTGCATAAGCCTCTTGTTAAACGTGTTACGTAATTAACATGTTCTAAGACTTTGTGGCCATTACAGGTTAGAACAAAGATTAAACATGGTAATTTTAGAACATTGATGGTTTAAGGACTGTTAAGAGCATGTTAGTAGCCTTTGTAATGAAAAGCTTCAAAATAATTTCAGTTTTGAAGTTATTTTTTTTTTTACATGATTTAGTCTTTCTCATAAACTAAATTCAAGCGCGTGCGTTACTGTTCCTAAACGTACTAAAATGCGGACTATCTATCGGACGTTTATCTCAAACTTGGGGATCTTTAGAGTAAAGTTTTTGAGAGGAGCTATCCCCCCTCAATTATGACCATAAATTATTCTGTGAAACATATAAGAACATTAAAATGGAAGCGCGAAGAATACCTTCAGTTAGCTTTGAAAGATTTAGTGACCCTTTAATATTTTTTTTTTCAGAAAGTATTCTGATCTTTTTTTTTTCTTTAGTTTTATTTGGAAGATTTTGTGTAGTTTTAAGGTAATTAATGGCAGTGGAAGTTACAGTAGTTCCACACATGGCAGATCACAAAATATTTATACGTTTGAACTGTGAAGAACATATTGGAGCTGAGCTACGGTTTTAACGAAACTTCATGTCAGACTTTTGGTCATTCCAGTTGTTGTAAATGTTAATTAAAAAAATCTGATTTTATTACGTATTTATGCCATATTCTCCCCGTTATATAGAGTATTGGAAATAATTATGGAAAATATGTGAAAAAATGGTACAAAAGACAAGTGCTACGGGAGTGTCATTACTTTATTTTGTAAAAATAAATAGCAACGGAATATAGTCACGTGTTGGTAGCTTACAATGTAATTGGTTGTCATACAACCAATCAGGAAATGCCACATCGGTATAAAGCAAATAAAAGTACAGAAATTCCTATTATGCCCAGTAGTTGTATTGCGGGACAGTCATGGCTGTCAGGATTAAGAGATAGATCTTGTTAACGATTTTGCTGTAAATAGAAGTGCCAATGTTACTTCGAAAAGAGTAAGATACACATTAATCAATGGACGTGCAGCTGCTTGAAAAACTCTGCTGGGACGAGATAACCAAACCAAAAGGTTGAAATAAAAATCGGACCGTAAACAATGAAATGAACAAAGCTGGAGATGTGGGTAATTAACAGATAAATACAAGTTGGAACTGTTCGTTAACAATCAATGACAATTTTTTCGATAGCGAAGAGAAGAATGTCTTTTAGCCTCCCCTGTAGATCCTGCACCCAACAAACAATGCTTACTGTTAATGTTGGTCCACTTACTAAACAATACAGTACACGTGTCCATAAGATGTAGCGTGCATCCTCCTCGATTTTTTTCAACCCCCCACCCCCACCCCACTGGCACAGCGGTACGTTTGAAGGCTTATAACGCCTATTTTAATCAGTATTCATGGTGCTAATACCGACATTGTTGGCTGATATGTAGCCCCAAACGTGTACTGATACTACACAAGTTTCATTATAGATGTTGTGCATTAGTTTCGGGGCACATTTTGGGTTAGCTTCAGCCCCCAGCTAGCCCCCCTTACCGGCTCTCCTATTCTCTCATCGGGCGGAGATTCGCATTGTAGCAAGACAATGATCCCAAGTATATGATAAATGTAATGAAGCGACATTTTGTCTGTCAAAATACTGACGGAACTTTCACAACAACCACTGCATTGTGTACTTTCTCCTTCTTCATTTTGTATTTTCTGTGGTGATAGTCTGAACTATTAAGAAATCTACCATCTAACTGCCTTTATTCGTTGTTTGCGACTCCAGTATATATGTATTTTTGTTTATATGTTCCAATAATTATTTCCATTATTATATATATATATATATGTGTGTGTGTGTGTGTGTGTATATTTCAAATTACTTGTCACTTGGTATAAGAGAAACAACCAACGTTGGACAAACTGTTAGTCTGTTTATATGTGTCAGTTTCTGATTACGGAAATCCCATTCTGCTCTATTTTGTCG
>NW_013668224.1:125857-129899 GCF_000517525.1 Limulus polyphemus
TTACGGAAATCCCATTCTGCTCTATTTTGTCGCTCCAGTTACGCTACAAACGTCAAGACTATTTTATCTTATCCAGAGTCTAATATCACCAGTGTCAGATGTGCTTAGGAGATGGGACTAATTTGAATTTTAGTAACAGCTGTAATCAAAAGCTCCCTGGTTAGCTAGGTAGGAGCACATTCATTCTGCAAATCATACTTTGTTAGGAATTAGAAGCTCTGGTTTATAAGTGCTCTATTTATGGTAAATTACATCACATTATGCAGATGTAATCAAAAGCTCCCTGGTTAGCTAGGTAGGAGCACATTCATTCTGCAAATCATACTTTGTTAGGAATTAGAAGCTCTGGTTTATAAGTGCTCTATTTATGGTAAATTACATCACATTATGTTTAATCTTTCGTGCTTAATAGTACGTTTACATTCTAGAAGAAACCAGCAGCACCCATGGTGGATGGTTATGAATAAATGTATCTGTAATTATTATGTTATCATGGGAAAAAAATATTATGACTTATCATTTTATAACTATTAGTTCATTGGTGCGTTGTTTAGGATGACTATAAGAGGGTATTCGACTGACCTAGAATTATTGAACTCTTACAGATTTTGCCTGAAACAAGAACAGGTATTACGTAATCGACTTCATGCATTACAGTAATAATAATAAGTTCAGTTAATCACCATTAACTGGCAAGTGGGCCAAGCTGTTATTCGTGGATTCGCTTCAATTGCCATTCAAATTTCCCACGTGTTTAATCACTGGGATTTCCATACGAAATCAAACACACCGTATACATATGCAATCTTGAAAGTGTTTCTAAAAACAAAAGGTTCTACCCTAACTAAAATATGCCCAGAACTTGTTTTCTCTTACTCGGCAATAATCTTGAGGGTTTATAACACTAAGCTTCGGGGTTGATCATGTTGGTGGGCACAGCGCAGAAAGCCCATTGTATAGCTTTGCGCTTAAACAAACACTAAGTAATTGAACCATAACCGGAATTTTGAACATCCAGCTAGAGCGGCTCAAAACAACTGTTATAAGATAATGTCAGTTACTCCTCTCACTCTAGTGTTAGGAAAATCATAATTATGAAAACCAGCGAGCTGGAAAAGAAATGATTCTTCAATATGTATATTATAGCTTAACACTCTTGTCTCAATGATCACATTTAAGTAGATCAAGTTATTTAAATTTTTCTAAGCTAGGCCTCACATGATGAGTGTTTCATTTAAGGGTCATTCGGACGAATGGAGACGACCAATCACAAAAGATCGTTGCGAGCTAGCTATAAGTAAGTGTCTTAAAGTGTCATTAGCAAAATATGGAATCGCTTCCGAATCAGTAGCATACAGGTGATTGGACGCCTGGGCAAGGCATTTCATCATCCACAACAAAGAAACAGTGGTAAGTGGCAGCTTATAACGCTAAAAATCGGGTTTCGAGTCCCGTAGTGGGCACAGCACAGACAGCCCTTTGTGTAGCTATGTGCTTAACTACAAACAAACGAACGAACGAATATGTTGTGGAAGTAACTTGTGTACACGTACCTTGTGTCGTTTTACAAGACGGAGATCCTTCTTGTTTATCTTGTGTACTGTTGCCTGAGGTACGTGAGCTAATTTTGCCACACATCTTTGCACCTTTGCTTTTGTATATTATTATCGGTTGTAAGAAACCACGCGTTGCTTACCACGGCTGACGTACGACTTTTTGCATATCTCTTACCGGGTGGTCCTGGGTCCCCAAGTTGATCCACATTCATTTGTTTTTCAGTGCTATTAAGTACAAGCTTAGAAAATCCAAATCTTCAATCTGAACACATCTTTATGATTTAAGTGTGTGAATATTTTGCTTCGGAAAGGGCTGTTACATAATCCTTTGGTAGCACCATGCTACTTGTGAAACGCCAAACTATGTCAAGATACAGCTCTTATACATTTCGTTCCACCGTGACCTTATAGCGGCCGTAGTTGTCACGTTATTTGCTGATTTGCGTATTCAGAACAATTTTAAAATAACGTACTCATCCGTTTACGCTATAGCATGCGCAGATAATGCGACGAAAAACATGCGATATATTAGTCAAACATTATTCAGTCGTAATTTCCAAAATCTTTGAAAAATATTAACAATGACTCTGTCTGGTATTTCTCTAAAAACATTGTTTAGAATAAAGGAGTTTGTTTCTGATGAGGTTTCTTTATTGGAAATATGTTTGGTGGGTTTGTTTGTTTGTAGCTATGCACAAAGCTACGCAATGGACTATCTGTGCTCTGCCCACCACGGGTATCGAAACCCGGTTTCTAGCATTGTAAGTCTGCAGATATACAGCTGTGCCACTGGGGGGACTGTTTGGTTTGAATTTCGCTCAAAGCTACATGAGGACTATCTGCGCTAGCCGTCCCTAATTTAGCAGTGAAAGACTAGAAGGAAGGCAGCTAGTCATCACCACCCACCGCCAACGAATAGTGAGATTGACCTTCATATTATAACAACCCCACGGCTGAAAGGGCGAGCATGTTTGATTGGAACGGGGATTCGAACCCGCGACCCTCAGATTGCGAGTCGAGCGCCCTAACCACCTGGCCAAGCCTGGCCTCTTTATGGGAAAACTGTTATAAAAATTTGACAGTTTTACGTTGTTTTCAGAAACTGTGCAGCATCAGGGTGTCTTTTTGTTTTTCCATTATACGGTATTCCTTTGTGGAATGTCTGCCAAGGCCAATTAAATCTCTTTCCACCGTATAATAATTCATGTAAGTGAAACATAAACCTCCGTGCTTTCTGTCTTTCATTTTATATTCATGCGCCATTCAGGCAGAGTTGAAAAAGAAAAAGAAACGAGTCTGTGTTTGTACTGTTCTGGAGGTATGTAAGATTTTATGACTCAGAATCTCTGAACCATCTAGCGTAGTAATCAGTTGATAACCCTCTTAGCTTCTGGGATGTTCTAATTCAAAGAAATGACTGAAAATAAAGCGCCCTAACCACCCTATTATTATTATTGGCCTCAAGAAATTTCATTCACTTTGCTAAAATACGTTTGAAAAAAAAATGTCTATGTGTTTGTTCTCTTGAGCCATAATTAGAACTATAGAGAGAGATTATCACATGTAACATTATGATGTTATGATATGTTTAGTGAATAACAAGCTATATTGTAACTTGAACAATGAAAATATCAAAAACGTTTTCGGTCTTCATGTATTACTTTTGTTATATATTATCAAACGTTGTATGTTCGATGAGGAGGAACCCACTTTGAGACTAATAATGGTTGGAGACAGCTTGAATGGGTGATGAAGAAAAACTTTAATATAAGTTTAACATAACAGCAAATGTACAAGGTTTTGATGATGACAAAAACCTTGTCGAAACGTTGTACATTTGCTGTTATGTTAAAGTTTTTCTTCATTACCCATTCAAGCCGTCTCCAACCATTATTAAACGTTGTATGTATTTCTTTCAGACGTACAAAAGAAACGTCACTTTAACGTATAAACGTCACGGGATATTAAGTTGATCGCAGCATGTTTTGTGTATAACATAAATAACAACAATATAGACCTCTGTTGGATTACGTTGCTTTATTGAAAGATAGACACATCTGCTGGATTACGTTGCTTTGATGAAAGATAGGCTTTATTTTCTGTCTTTTCAGCTATCTCTTGTAATTGTTTTCAATGTTTTTAACATTCAAATTACTGACTTGTTTATATACCATTTTCTAGGGGTCCATCCAAAGGTTGCACCATATTTAATAATTATTCATTTCTGCTTGTTTGTTTGAAGTTAAGCACAAAGCTACACAATGGGCTATCTGTGCTCTGCCCATCACGGGTATCGAAACCCAGTTTCTAGCGTTGTAAATCCGCAGACATACCGCTGTGCCACTGGGGGGCTTCTGCTTGTTACGACGCTCATTTAAAAAACTGATCAGAGTTAGATGAAATTGCTCATTTTCTGTGAAAAATGCAATTGGAAAACCTAATAATAAATAGTGTGACTAACTGAAAAGCCCCCTAGTGGCACAGCT
>NW_013668224.1:130826-146169 GCF_000517525.1 Limulus polyphemus
ACCCGTGGTGGGCAGAACACAGATAGCCCATTGTGTAGCTTTATGCTTAACTACAAACAAACAAACTAACTGAAATATTAACGTTATTTTTGTTTGAATCACTTTTGTTTAACTCGCATGTTATTACGGATTTTGTGACCAAACATTTTTTGTTTCACAAGCAATTTGGAGAATTGATAGTATTATAAAAACGGTTATTAAACCTTGTGTAATTCATATAGGCCTCACTAGGGTTAACACCTGTATATTTTAGCTACGATTCCAAGAAAATTATGAACGTGGATAATGTGCAACATATTTAACCGGCTTTTATTGGTTTCGTTTTGGATCAGGTTTTCTACCGACTTTTATTGGTTTTGTTTTGGATCAGGTTTTCTACTGACTTTTATTGGTTTTGTTTTGGATCAGGTTTTCTACCGACTTTTATTGGTTTTGTTTTGGATCAGGTTTCCTCCCAGATAAGAGTTTAAGGTTGTTAAACTGAACATTAAGCGATTTGTTTGTTTTTTTAAGTCTAATTTTCTGTGCCTAAGAATATTGTATATTCTACGTATAGAAGTAAAATAAATTAAAGGTGCTTAGAGAACACCTAGGATCCAAAAGGCAAATAAATCACAATTCAAGAAATCCAATAAACCGGTTGCATTTAAAAGGTAGGCTTTCCTGCTTCGCTCTGATAACGTCCGGGTTATCGGATTTAGTGAATATCAACATCATCCATTTAACGTGATATAATCTACTTGAAACTTACATTGTATGTTCAGAGCATTGTTCAAGTTAATATAACCGTTGAGGAGGGGCATTTCACGAGTCTTGTAATTCCAGCCAAATTAATCTTGAAGTTTTCGGTTTATCATAAAAAGATAAATCATTCATTAATATCTTCTTTGTCAGGGAATTCCCTCGTTATAAGTCATTGAAATCTTTCAGTGACGAACAAGTTAAATCCACTAAAAGTTCATGGGGGCTTGAGAGGCTTGATTACAAGTTTGTTCCACAGTCATGTATAACAGTCCATTTTTATAAGTTTCTACATGATAATCCTCTCATAAGTAAGTTGGAAATATCAAACCATGCAGGAAAATACTTCATTCTATATACAAGTGTAAAAATGGTGTTATAAACCACGCAGGAAAATACTTCATTCTATATACACGTGTAAAAACGGTGTTATAAACCATGCAGGAAAGTACTTCATTCTATATACACGTGTAAAAACGGTGTTATAAATCATGCAGGAAAATACTTCATTCTATATACACGTGTAAAAACGGTGTTATAAACCATGAAGTATTTTCCTGCATTCTATATACAAGTGTAAAAACAGTGTTATTTAACATAACATTTTAATTTATCACTTTCATAATGTTAAATATGAATGTCTTCTCAATGTACTCTTCCATTTTGGTCATCGTATATTTCCAACTCGTAACTGAGTATACTAAAAACGTCTAATTTGTTTATATGCCATGATAATTCAGTATTAGCTAAACAGTAGTGTCTTTCTTGCCTTGTACTTCAGTATTAGCCAAACAGTCGTGTCTTTCTTTGACTTGAAATTAAGTATTAGCCAAACAGTAGTGTCTTTCTTGCCTTGTAATTCAGTATTAGCCAAATAGTAGTGTGTGTCTCGTCTTGTACTTCAGAATTAGCCAAACAGTAGTGTCTTTCTTGCCTTGTAATTCAGTATTAACCAAACAATAGTATCTTTCTTGCCTTGTAATTCAGTATTAGCCAAACAGTAGTGTCTTTCTTGGCTTGAAATTTAGTATTAGCCATACAGTAGTGTCTTTCCTGCCTTGTAATTTAGTATTAACCAAACGGTAGTGTGTTTCCTGCCTTGTAATTTAGTATTAACCAAACGGTACAAACAGTAGTGTGTTTCCTGCCTTGTGATTCAGTATTAGCCAAACAGTAGTGTCTGTTTTGCCTTGTCTGATAAATATTTGAAAAATGTTGTCCATCTGTTTGTTACACATCAAATATAAAGTTTTTCACAATAAAATTTAACACGAATTTAAACTATTAATGAACATACGCTTCGTGTTAACTCACAATTGAAAAGTTTGTATATATACTGAATGGTACCTCATGCAACACATGAACTAAATGGCCAGTTCACTGACCCAACGGTTCAAGTGTTAGCAATCCCTAATTTAGAACTGCTTACCACAGAAAGGGTAACCAGTCAGCATTACCCGCCGCTTACATGACTAATCTGAACCCTGGGGTGCATAGGAGAGATCTCTTGGACCCAGCCACCAGTTCTTTTCTTCTTTGCCAATTATCAATGATCTACTTCTTATTTTCTGATAGCCTCAATTAACTGCACCTAGACAGTGTCCAATAATAAGAAAAATATTATCATGTTCACATCAGGAAAATTAATTACCCTGCATTTAGTACTTCATTAACTAGGTTGAAAGTCACTTAGAAGAATATTGTCAAACCGTGAATACCTAAACAAACATCAGAATGTCTTCTCCTGTTTACGTTTAAATTGTATAAATATACTATGTTTGTAGCAACTAACTTATTTTAGTCTCTCATTTTACATGTAATATATATAGTAATACAATAAGGAATCCTAGGGCCCTTTGTATGTATCACCCATACAATCTAGAGTTTACTGAACAGCAAGATTGACTGTCACAATCATAGAGCCCCCACAGGTGAAAGTGCGCTCTGTGTTTGTCAGCATATCACAATTTGAATCTTGGAACACAGACGATTATGACCACCAGGGCCTCTACAGTTTACAATCGTATTAAAATAAACAAGCCCATTAACTTTAGTAGACAAACAGAGGTGATAAACACCCATTATTCTGAGCTTCCTGGTGACTCAGAGGGCTAAAATTCAGGGGTCGATCCCTGCGGTGGACACGTCACAATTAACACATTGTGCAGATTTACCCTTAACAGACAACAACTCATTACAGTGAACGTCATAAGTAAGTCTATCTGGTAACAGTGGGAGAAGGTAATACGAGATTAACACTTGCAGGATCAGTTTTCTGATCCTTTTGGGACTCAAAAATTCTGTACATCTTTGATTCATCTCAGGAAGGTTTTTTTTCTTCTTTCATTTCATTTTAAGATGTTTTTCTTTTGTCAGGTTTTTGTAGTACGGTAACGTACTCGGTTCTCGTTGGCTTCTTGGTAATATGTTTTTCACGCCGATGCTGGGTTGTAAAGAATAAAACTAGGGGTCTCTGTTTTCAGTTTAGGAGTGAGTAACAACGTATTTAATTCAAGACTAGACTTATTTATCTTTAAATAACAACTCTTTAGGTACGATGTCACATTCTTTCTAAAGCGCAGGCAAAGCGGGATGACTTACGATATAAGCTGCAACCAGTCATTTATCGTGTGTTAAAACAAAGCCCCCTCTGAATACTAAAAGCAAATGTTACCCGAAGGAATAGAAGACGGCATGCACAGATAAGAAGTTTAATGATAAATATCATCAGAGCATAATGTAAGTTATGACTTCTAAATAATCCTGTTAAATCGTACTCTTTACACGAATCTACTCCATTACATTGGTTTTGAAACAGTGGTGTATTTATACTTGCTGCCAAGATAAGAAACGTTTGGTCGACATTCTACGATTTAAAACAGGTAAATGTAAAGATTCCTTTACAGGCGTATCCCAGAATTTACCGCTTTAGAGAGAGAGAGTAGCGTGGACCTCGGGCTCCCCGGGTACCCGACTACTAGCTGATTTCGGGGATTAACGAGATCTAGGTTGTGATAAAATCAATTGTTGTTGAAGGGAACGAACTTTTTCTCGTCTCTTGTCTATTATCTTTTTTTTTTTTTTTTCACGTGGCGAAGTTGATGGGAATCTAGGTATTAACAATTATTTTTATATTAGCTACAAAGTACATCACAGTTTGAATTATGTCGCTTAGTGAGCACATTCGTTTATCACGGTCTGTTTTCATGGCGGCCAAGTAGCCTAAATAATCAAGAATTGTAATTCCACGTTTCGTAAAAATAAAATAAAAGAGAAGCAGAGTTATTAATATCTAGCAACGTATTTGAAATAAGAGAGATAAATTAAGTATATATTTATGATCTTGTTGACGCAATCTACAAAAGCCACTTGTGATCTAAGTAGATTAGGAGTTGTCTGAAAGCTTCAGTGGTTATCTGATATATTTTCTTCATACGACTTTCTGTTTTCCTTTACACTAGGATTTTAAAGGTAACTTTTTAACATTTGTTGTTTTGGCACTATACGTGTTGATGTTCTTGTTGTTGTTTTTTCAGAAATAATGACCAAATGATTGTACTATTCAAACACCAGAAATACATTTAAAAATCACTGAAGCCCTTCTCCCTGTGAATAGGTTGCCTTAATTTCACATTCGTAGGTGGCACTGTCATAGTTTAACCACGTGATTCGAAAGAAGATAGACGGTGCACCCTAACATATATATATATATATATATATATATATATATGTGTGTGTCGTCCCTGAATACAGTTTTTATGACATTACCCTAAACTATGTATGCTGAATCTGAATATAGTTTTTATATGTGCTGCCCCTGAATACAGTTTTTATGACATTACCCTAAACTATGTATGCTGAATCTGAATATAGTTTTTATGACATTACCCTAAACTATGTATGCTGAATCTGAATATAGTTTTTATGACATTACCCTAAACTATGTATGCTGAATCTGAATATAGTTTTTATGACATTACCCTAAACTATGTATGCTGAATCTGAATATAGTTTTTATGACATTACCCTAAACTATGTATGCTGAATCTGAATATAGTTTTTAATATATTTTTGTTCGTAAAATTCATTGTATTACTCTCTTTTTTTTGCACTACAGCGAATGTGTTACTACATGCTGGGTGTAATAATAACCATAAGCTAAAAAAGAAAATATTCTGTCGGTGTCCACAAGTAACTACAATGCACATTGTTCACTTTATTAGATTTTAATGCTGTTTAGATGACTCAACGACTTATATCCTGCATTTAGATACGGTCTTTTACGCCTATCGCATTATTTTATTGCACACGCGACAGTTACTTAGACTGTGTTTATCCAAAATAGAAGTATTCGCTCGGCTTATGGACCTGGAAAAGCTATTTTGTTGAATTTTACGACCAGATTGACATACTTATGCCATTCACTTTACTATAAATACACATAAATTATCAACGTCGTTTTTGTTGTATTACTTTGAAGTGTGAAACGCTTATGTAACGATCTGTTACCTCGCTTTTATATTGGCCTGGTAAGTATCGTATCGGACTGGGGATGATCCTTTGGTTCAAGAAGTGGTGATACCAAACACGCAGTGTATTTTCAACTGTGAACGCGTTATCCACTTCTTGCGGCGGGTGCCGTGACTGGTTCATAAAGGTCTCAGCCTTGGTCGTTTAACCTACTGTGTGTGTAGAGGTGAACAAACAAACGTAAACTTTTATATGACATAATTCAAGTGTTCATTTATATGGGTATAATGTATGATTTACATCTATAGTTTTGGATCAGGCGAGGCCTAGTGGTTAGCATGTTCACCTTTGACAAGTGTTAACACTTGACGTGCAATATGACAGAGTAAAGTATAGACTTTTTGACGGCACTGCAAGATCTTTATAAGAGTGATAGTTGAATCCAGACAAGAGTAGCTCAACAGTTGGCGGTGGGTGCTACTGCTACCCGACTTCCATAAGAGTGATAGTTGAATCCAGACAAGAGTAGCTCAACAGTTGGCGGTGGGTGCTGCTGCTGCCTACCCGACTTCATCTAGTCTCCATCAGTTGAAAAGTGGGGACGACTATACGTATATAGCTTTTTGTGTTGCTTTGGGCGAAAGTTGTACAAAACAAAAACATATATTTCGTCACTTAACTGTTGTTGTTTGAAGTTAAGCACAAAGCTACACAATGGTCTATCTGCGCTCTGCCCACCACGGGTATCGAAACCCAGTTTCTAGCGTTGTAAGTCCGCAGACATACCGCAGTGCCACTGGGGGACTCACTTAACTGTTACTTATTGACCCGATTCACTGCAGTCTGATTCAAACCGTCAAGTCAGAACTGTAGGTATATACAGCTGAGCATACACAGACGTTTCTTTTTTCTCGGGTGTTTAGTTAAGTTATGACGATAAAACGTATTGGGAATAAAAAAAAGCAATTTCGAACACTTTTATGCAATGTAAACCTCTATACAATTCTATTAGACGCTCGTTTTAACATATTGTAAACATTTTTCAAACATGGCGATGGCTTCTCAGTTACTTCGGCGAAATCCACTTATATGACGACACCTCTCGTTTCCAGTTTTAGATACTGTACATTCAGATTGTTATAGAAGCAATTGGAGAGCGACGGAATGTGACGACTAGACTATTCGGGTTAGTTATCGACAGTGATTTTTTTTTTTTTTTGGCAAAAAAAAATCATAAGCCCAATTTTCTCTTCTTATCCTCAAAAATGCACGCATTTGTTTTAATGCCTGATCAGAAGACTGTATGATTCAACTACACACGTGGAACGTGAACTGATAACTGACGACTGCAATGGAGGTTCCACATAAGATTAGAATAAAATGAAGAAATTTAGTTTTATTGTATTAACTGTAAAAAAAAAAAAAAAAATTTTAAAAGTGCCAGTTAAAAATTATTGTATCACCACGATGTTATGATTCGCGAAAATGTTTCGTGAAAACTATTAAAGCTAGCTTTGAAGACGAAACTTAGAAGATGTCTTAAACATTTGAGTCCGTAAATCCAACTCAAAATACTAAAAAAATAAGTAGTTTTTTTCATTGGAGCTCATCGACTTTTTATTTCAATAAAAGACTGAGATTGAAGCGAATCTATAATAAAAAGAATGTTTTGAAATAACTGAAGTAGAAAACGTTTTAAAGCAATACTCTTCTTTAAAAATAAAATTAATAATCGTTGAAATAATGTTCAAAATACAAACTCGATTTTCAGAAAAGCTATATCTTTAAGTATAAGACAGGGATTAACCAATGAAATTGGAGATGATAATAAAAGTTATTAGGCTTAGTATAATTTCATCTTTCGTAATACAGGTAGGAAGCTTGCTTTGTTCACGAGAATGTGTTTGAGACACTTAGTTCAACAAAAAATTAAAGCATAAGAGCAATAGCTGTTTTCTTAGTGATGATGTACACAGTAGCCTGTCTGTCTGTACACTATCTCCCGCGGATAGATTTGAGCTCTGTAAGTCTGTAAATTTAACGCTAACTCCCCGGGGAAATGAGGTTGAAACAATTACGGACAAATAGGTAATTTAAATGATATTAACTAACTGATGAAACCAGTAACAACGTCCAACTGTTACTGATAACACGTTGTTATAGAATTACGTCGTTAAGACAATATAAACCATATATGATTTGTTCTCAAACAAATTTAATTCACGATAAGTATATAATTAGCAAAAAAAATTAAAACTTATAAATAGAATAAATACAATTTTAAGTATTAAGATTTTAATTTTTGTATTTTATTTATTATTATTATTTTGCAAATGACACTGATCCTGAATGAAAGGTGGGTGAGAAAGAAATCATACAAATTATACGTGGTTTATTTTACTGAAGATAAAGGAATATTACATGCTTTCTATAAGACATAAAATAGAAAAATATATTAGCTTATAACACTAAAATCAAAGGCTCGGTCCCTACGGGAGACCTAGAGAAAAAAGCTTATTGTTCGTGATTGCGCTACAACAGCAACACAAATAATTAATTAGACTAGCGCATTATCTCTTGGCCAGGTAGTTAGGACGCTCGACTCGTAATCTGCGGATCGCGGGTTCGAATCCTCGTCACACCAAACGTGCTCGCCCTTTCAACCGTGGGGGCGTTATAATTTTACGGATCCCTCCCACTATTAGTTGGTAAAAGAGTAGCCCAAGAGCTGGCGGTGGGTCGTAATGACTACCTGCCTTCCCTCTAGTCTTACACTGCTAAATTAGGGACGGCTAGGGCAGCTAGCCCTCGTGTAGCTTAGACGTACCGCTGTCCCACATACAAAAATAAATGATGCAGATAAGGATAGAGAAATACGGTCTGTTCTACATTAGAAATATCCTGAAGTGGTGGTAATGCAGTATCTCTATCAGATGAAAGCGAATAAAACTTATTATTCCAGTGGAATAATATATATACTATGCAAATTATATGTAAATTACGAGAAGAGTATCTAGAAAAATCCATCAAAACATTAATAATTTCAATATGTAACCGTTTAGTGATTATAGCGTTACCGAATTTATGAGTTTTTCATAGAGAGTTTTCGTGACTGAATCAACACGATAGACACAAAAAGTTTGTTTGCTTTCTGTGAAATCACTACCGTGCACTGTATTTGCATTGCTTACTGATAAAGATGATTTCATTGTATTTGACCATATTGAACACAATAGAACAACAGAGAACTCAGAAAGCCATCCCCCTTTTTAAACAGAATACACATTTCTTATCTAAAATGACGCCAAATGAATGTCAAATGACATTTTTAGCAGAGGTGAGAGAGAGGGGAATTTCCTTATAGGCGGATCATTTTCTACTAGGCAAATACAAAATAAGATAAATCTAAACGTTAAGATATAAAACCTTCCAAAGTTGCTTATTTCCCTAAATCAGCTAGGACTGTGGGTTCGAATCCCCCCGTCACCAAACGTGCTCGCCCTTTCAGCCGTGGGGGTCGTTATATTGGGTTGGTCAATCCCACTATTTGCTGGTAAAAGAGTACACCGAAAGTTGGCGGTGAATGGAGTTGACTAGTTGACTTCCCTCTAGTTTATCCCTTCTAAATAAGAGGCGAATAGCGCAGATAGCCCTCGTGTAGCTTTGCGCGAAATTCAAAATAAACAAACCAAACCCCAAGTTTATAAGATGCTGTCACAACTTACAAAACCTTGTTTCTGCTAATCTTTCTCTCTCATGCTTAAAGAGATTTCTCTGGTACAGTTTTATACAGTCCAAGTGTTAGGCTTACGGAGATCTTCTAGTTTACATAATATTAGTCTTTAGAGCCACTGTTGTTAACATAACAATGTGAACTGAGCCTATTTCGTTTCGTATTATCGTATCATGTTTCATGATCTATAACGATAACCCGGAATTAGAAGCAGTGGGATCTGATTGGTTCAACTTACGCTTGAATAGCCAGTGGTCACTTTCTTTATAACTCATTTGGGCCAACCCTTCATGATTATTATTTACGATTACCTGTTTGTACTAACGATGAAAGCATTTCATGCACTCTAAAGATCGTGCCTCCATCCACGTTGTCATTCCATCAGTAACGATTATACACACTGAATATAAGTTACATACAAATTAGGGCAACTGATGGATATCGTGGCACACCACGCTCGTACGCTTTAGAGTTCATCTTGGGCACAATCGTGAACAGCTGACTGAAAAGGTTTTCAGCTTCTATACGTCTATACGGAGTTTTTGTTTGGATAACAATAGAAATAGTGAAAGGAAGTTTTCTGTGGCTTTTTTTTTTTTCATTATCCGTCCTTCAAGGTTTTCTTCACTGTTATCACGATGAGAAGCTTGTATTATACGCACTATATCTTTATGGTATATCATACAAGTGTATTTTATTGCGTTACTAATAGCACTTGACGGTGGAAGAAGCATATTTAATTTACAGCATGGAGAAAAAGTAGGAAAACGTTATAGCAACGCATGATGTCGCCATAAAACTCCGGCAGCGTGATCTTAATTGTAATTTGTTTTCAGACCACATTTTAACTATTATACTTTAGTTCCGTGATAGGGAGTAGAACAGAATCGCTAATGAGATTTATATAATACAGAAGGGCTCTTTGTTACTCTGAAAGCTAGTGTAAATACTGAATTCAAATATATATATTGTTTGGAATATTCGCGCAAAGCTACATAAGGACTACCTACGCAAAGCGCCCCTAATTTTGATCTGATACATTAGAAGGGAAGTAGATATCTAACAGCACCCACCGCCAGGTGTCAGGATGTTCAAATTTCTCTCCTATAACAAACCCATGAACCCAAATTGCAGAGCGTGATTTTGAGGCAAAGGGACTAGAACCATAACCCCCTCGGATTCACAGCCCGGCGTGCTAACCAATGAGCCATGCTCGGCAATATTAAAGATAAACAGTTTGATATAATTATTTGTGAATATTTCAACTTAGTAGATGGAAACTGCTTATACTCGATTAAATGATTTACACTTTAACAATACAATTATAAATCACTTATTAAAGTTAGGTGCCACCTTTCTATTGTTTTACTTTATAGTGTGCTTACTTCTACGATCCTTCTAATAACTCAGTATTTCAGTTTTCCTCTCTTCTTCGAGACGGCGATAAGACAGGAAAAATAATTATCATATTTGAAAAGAAACGGGGACAAACATTTCAGTACAAATTTCGTTTCAAACTTATAGTTTTTGCGCAACATTGAAAACTCTAAGCATATTTTTCAATTGTATCTTTTTGTTGTTGTTGTTGTTTTAAAACAAAAATACAAATAGTTCAATGGACTGTCTGTGGTGTTTTAACATTATAAACCCCCAATCTGACCGCTGACCCTCCGAGAGCCATATATATATATTTAAAACGGATGGGCAATGAAATTGTTTACATTGTACGTTTACCCCTCTGACCACAAAAAAAAATAACTTTTTTATTTGCATTATTATGATCGGGTTGGAACGCCAAGTTAAATATAACTATTACACATGAGGATAACTTAGTTGGAACGCCAACTTAAATATAACTATTATATGATCGGATAACAACGGTTTTTTATCAGTGAAATACGTTGTATTTGCAACATATTTGCAGATAAGCACTTCAATAAGTATGGTATAACAACAACTGTTTGAACGATTTTTTTTCTGCAACTTATATTTGATCAAATAAACTCAAATATTAATCGATAAACAATGATCATTCCAAAACAAAAATGTAAATCCTCATGCATAATAGTTATATTTAACTTGGCGTTCCAACTAAGTTATCCCGATCATATAATAGTAATATTTAACTTGGCGTTCCAACTAAGTTATCCCGATCATATAATAGTTATATTTAACTTGGCGTTCCAACTAAGTTATCCTCATGTGTAATAGTTATATTTAACTTGGCGTTCCAACTAAGTTATCCTCATGCATAATAGTTATATTTAACTTGGCGTTCCAACTAAGTTATCCCCCTTTTAACGAAACAACAACAACACGAGTGACCTTCAGATACAATGATCACCATGTGCATTGCGTATCAACGTTAACAGTACGGTATATGGAATAACAACGGTTTTTTTACCCTTTTAACGAAACAACAACAACACGAGTGACCTTCAGATACAATGATCACCATGTGCATTACGTATCAACGTTAAGAGGTATGGTATATCCCTTTTAACGAAACAACAACAACACGAGTGACCTTCAGATACAATGATCACCATGTGCATTACGTATCAACGTTAACAGATACGGTATATGGAATAACAACGGTTTTTTTACCCTTTTAACGAAACAATAACACGAGTGACCTTCAGATACAATGATCACCATGTGCATTACGTATCAACGTTAACAGGTACGGTATATGGGATAACAACGGTTTTTTACCCTTTTAACGAAACAATAACACGAGTGACCTTCAGATACAATGATCACCATGTGCATTGCGTATCAACGTTAACAGGTACGGTATATGGAATAACAACGGTTTTTTACAAGATAGACAACAAATTAATAAAATATAAACCAGGTGTATTGTCGGTGATATGAGAGATAGAATGTCACAAAATTTTAATCACAATAAAATTTGTTGACATATGTTGCTACCTTGTAAGTTTGTGTGGTTCTTGATTTTGCAGATGTAAACAAAAGACTATTTGAAGCGATTCTTTAAAAACGTGTGTCAAAATCACAAAAGTTTAACTATTGAGAAAGCGTAAAAGAATTAGCGTCAGAATTCTATCCTCAAAATTGGAAAAAAAATGGCTAGCGTAGGAATATTATATAGCATCAAATTTATTTTAATCTTTTTAATGAAGGGAAAAGCTTCAGATAATTACAGTGACAATTTTGATCTTCAGTAGTAAATATGTACACGATTTGGAGCTTTATCAAGTTTTGTCTGACAACCATGCAGCTTTACAATAGCCATGCAGCGTAGTTTCATTGCATAAGGCTCCGTCGTAAGACTGTCATTTCCAAAGCAGAACACTCATCTCTGACAACTTTCCAGAGTCTGTCTACTATATGAGGAAAACGTCCTCCCAGCCCCCGTTTCAACAGTCCGATTGTACCAAAATCGCATGAATACCCTTTTCATCGTCCAGCAGGCTTGAGCTATATAACGGTTAAAAATATATGTCAAAAAATAGTTTCTTTATGTGTAATTTGCTTCGCTTTTTCAGAAACAGATCTTTCTTTATTATGTTTCATATTATTGCTTTGGATACGTGGACGGCTTTTACCACTGATCTTTGTGTTCACGGATCCTCACTTGTTACAAAACGCTACACTTTGCTTACCACGCCTGAGGTAAGACTTGTTGCAGGTCTCTGTCTGGATGGTCCAGGGCACCTTAGCTGATCCACATTCCTTTATTTTCGAATTATGTTAAGTGGAAATGATATCCCCGTATTAAAATTCTAACTGTCCGGTCTGAACGCATCTTTATGATCTTTCTTATGAATATTTAACATCAGAAAGGTTTCCCAAAATCAATCAATTTTCGTTAATACCACAATACCTGCTTAAAGTACAGTTCTGATACACACCGCCACTTTATCTTGACTGTGGTTGTCATATAACTTGCTAATTTCATATTCTAAACCATTTTAATGTACTCCACCCTCTATCTTCCATTATTTCTTTAATGTTGGCTTCATTAACAGTGGTGGCCCGGCATGGCCAGGTGGTTAAGGCGCTCGACTCGCAATCTGAGGGTCGCGGGTTCGAATCCCCGTCCCACCAATCATGCTCGCCCTTTCAGCCGTGGGGGCGTTATAATGTGACGGTCAATCCCACTATTCGTTATTCGTTGGTAAAAGAGTAGCCCAAGAGTTGACGGTGGGTGGTGATGACTAACTGTCTTCCCTCTAGCCTTACACTGCTAAATTAGGGACGGCTAGCGCAGATAGCCACCGTGTAGCTTTGCGCGAAATTCAAAACAAACAAACAAACATTAACAGTGTTGGTTAAAACGTATGATATATATATTTATTATTATTATCATTGGTTTTATTTTTGGTATACATTTCTATTACCATAATTATTTTGTATTCTCAGCTCAGTGTATTAGTTTAGGGGTTTAGCACTAACCAAAGTTCACTGAACCTCGTGAGATATTACTGTGATTACATTCGAAGATATCTATAACAATGACTGAACCAATTGGTGAATCAGTGCATTCGAAATTTTCTAACCATTATTAATTTTTACTTTAGGACAATCCACGATCCTACTTAGACCAGTAGCCACATTATTCGCTGAGTTAGTCTTTAGTTCTGATATTTTTAAGTAACTTGTTTTGGTAAGAAGTAATTGATAAATAGGAAAAATTTACTGCTCAAAAACGGCCATGTTCCTTCTTTTCTACTAAAGGTGGGTGATCGAGAGTATTTAAAAGCCTTGTTTTTCAACACCGTAATAAAGGTAATTGAACGTAACGTCTGACTGTTTAATGATGTTAGCATTGCTTTAAGTATCGTAATGTATATATAACTCTTGTTTGTCTATTCGTTGACGTCGGTACAGCGTATCTAATTATCAATTCCGGTCTCTTAAATCATTTTGAATTAAAACATTCTTATTTCAATTTTTTAATACATTTCCTTAACAATAAAGAAGTTATTCAAAAATTAAACAATAAAGTTACTATAAGTTATTTGCCAATTTTAAAAAAAAATTGTCATAATTTTTATTCATAAATTATTCCAAACAGAATATTATATTTTAGAAAATAAACCGTTCTTTATTTAAATTCAACGCCTTAACTAAACAGTAGAAGAAATGGAATTTTTTTTTTTCCAAAAGATTTGATATGATCTATCAAAGAGAGAGAGAAAAATAGGAGGTTCTATTGTCTCTTTGATGGATTGCCGTTTTCAATACCTTTTGTTCTCAGTGCTAAGCGGAATTGACACAGAATTTTCTTTTCACCATTATTAATTGTGATTAGAACTGAAAGACCGTGTGGCACTGATATCGTATAGTTCGTCTTAATGGAACGTGTAAAAAAAAACGTGACTTTTTAATTGTCTACACTGGTCAGTTGGACACTTTGAAACAAAATTACATCGTGCGTTTTTAACAAGATACACCTATAAATAATATAATTAGTGCCAAGAAACGTTACTTTGCAATTAATTTATTAATTAGACCGTCACTAACTCATGCTGTTGGTGTTTGTGTGTGTGTGTTTCCACTGTAAGATAGGCATGCGAACTGGTATGTGGGAACGGGAGAGAGTTTGAATGTATCCTTAATTGTGGTGAGAACCTATCGCTAATGCCGAGTGTAACAAAGAAATGATGAACCTAAAACTAAATTACTGTCGTCCGTTTTGATAAACCAACGTGTAGCAGCAAGTAAACATGAGACCCTAGTTTTCGGTAAATCTTATGTGGTGCTTAAAGAGACCCGAAGTTTATATTACCATCTTAGAACTATAAGTAGTAAATAAATACCCATAGTGTAACATAAACTAAGAAAACTTTCGCGTTGTTTAACTAGTAGCAGTTTCATAAGCAGAAGTATTATTTCATCCACGAATCAAAAGCAGCGATTGTATTATGTTTCTAATATGGTGGGTGTTAAGACATTCATATCCAGTTACGTAGACTGTATGTACGATTTATCACAATGGAGGATAATCACAGAGGATAATCACTTAAGAGCTTGTACTCTGCTGTGGGTGGTCTGTAAACGCCATATTTTCCGTGTGAGAAGTGAGCAAACTAATCTAGTTGGTGGTTGTGGTTCAGAAGGATAGCATAGCAGCACGGTAGGACTAACCTAGTTGCTATCCTTCTGAACCACAACCACCAATAGTAGCACGGTAGGACTAACCTAGTTGATGGTTGTGGTTCAGAAGGATAGCATAGCAGCACGGTAGGACTAACCTAGTTGATGGTTGTAGTTCAGAAGGATAGCATAGCAGCACGGTAGGACTAACCTAGTTGATGGTTGTAGTTCAGAAGGATAGCATAGCAGCACGGTAGGACTAACCTAGTTGATGGTTGTAGTTCAGAAGGATAGCATAGCAGCACGGTAGGACTAACCTAGTTGATGGTTGTA
>NW_013668224.1:146752-171827 GCF_000517525.1 Limulus polyphemus
AGTTTCAGTCTGAGTTTTTGTCGTTGTTTAAATGGTTTATTGCAGTCACAGATCAGTCTGAGTTTTTGTCGTTGTTTAAATGGTTTATTGCAGTCACAGATCAGTCTGAGTTTTTGTCATTGTTTAAATGGTTTATTGCAGTCACAGATCACTCTGAGTTTTTGTCCTTATTTAAATGGTTTATGGCAGTCACAGATCAGTCTGAGTTTTTGTCGTTGTTTAAATGGTTTATTGCAGTCACAGATCACTCTGAGTTTTTGTCCTTATTTAAATGGTTTATTGCAGTCACAGATCAGTCTGAGTTTTTGTCGTTGTTTAAATGGTTTATTGCTGTCACAGATCAGTCTGAGTTTTTGTCGCTGTTTAAATGGTTTATTGCAGTCACAGATCACTCTGAGTTTTTGTCGTTGTTTAAATGGTTTATTCCGATCACAGATGAGCAAGAGGAATTAAGGAATATGTTTAAAGTATTATCTTATTTTTTTGTAGACCTGTAATAGAAATTGTGTTTAAATTATTAGAATAATCAAGAAATGGTGTTAAGTGGGAAATTATTGGAACGTTTCAAGATGAAAGTGTTGATGATGTATAAGATGACTTTTTCCCAATAACTACGTGGGAAGTGTGGGATACATATTGGAGAAAGATAAAAGTTTAAATGTTAAAATTGCAGAAAAAACACACGTTTAGCTTGTTTTATTGTTTCGGAATTGTTGCACAAAGCTATGCAAAGGGCTGTCTGCACATAGCCCTTCCAGTTTTTTGAAGTTATGGACTAGAAGGAAAGTAGCTAGTCAACTGCACCCACCATTGACTCTTGGGCTACCTTCTTTTGTCTGAACGAGGAGTAAGAGTTACCATCACTTTTAATAAGCATCCCCTGTCCCAGAGTGCGGAGCGATTTTTTTCGGCGATGGGTTGCAAACTGTGTATCCTTGGATTCACAGTTTGAGTTCGATAACGAAATAATTTAGCCTCTTTTCTCACAGCTCCGCAATTCTGAATGTTTTATTTTATAATGAACTAAGTAGGAGCAAGACGAACAATCCTAGTGTTAACCGAGGAGGAGCAAAATAAACAGTCTTAGTGTTAACCGAGGAGGAGCAAGACGAACAGTTTTAGTGTTAACAGTGGAGGAGCAAGACGAACAGTTTTAGTGTTAACAGTGGAGGAGCAAGACGAACAGTCCTAGTGTTAAGCGACGAGGAGCAACATGAGCAGTCCTTTTGTTAACCGAGGAGGAGCAAAACGAGCAGTACCAGTGTTCACCAAGGAGGAGTAATTTGAACAGTCCGAGTGTTAACAGAGGAGGAGCAAGGCAAATGTCCTAGTGTTAAAAAAAGGAGAAGCAAGGCGAAAAGTCCTAGTGTTAACCGAGGAGGGGCAAGGCGATCAGTCCTAGTGTCCACCGAGGAGGAGCAAGACGAACAGTCCTAGTGTCCACCGAGGAGGAGCAAGGCGATCAGTCCTAGTGTCCACCGAGGAGGAGCAATACGAACAGTCCTAGTGTCAACATAAGAGAAGCAAGACGAATAGTCCTACTGTCAACATAAGAGAAGCAAGACGAATAGTCCTAGTGTCAACATAAGAGAAGCAAGACGAACAGTCCTAGTGTCAACATAAGAGAAGCAAGACGAACAGTCCTAGTGTCAACATAAGAGAAGCAAGACGAACAGTCCTAGTGTTAACCGAGGAGGAGCAAGACGAACAGTCCTAGTGTCAACCGAAGAGAAGCAAGACGAACAGTCCTAGTGTCAACCGAAGAGAAGCAAGACGAACAGTCCTAGTGTTAACCGAGGAGGAGCAAGACGAACAGTCCAAATGATCTGTTGATACCTTCAGAATCTTAGATTTTCATCTTGTCATACCAACATTGGATTTTATAGCAATCTTATGAATGGATCCTAGTCTAATGTCCGGCTTTCTTCTTTTACGAAAACTTACCTCTACGTTTAAAGTATTGTATATCTGCACCTTTTAAAAACGATCTGTATTTTCGATACAAATATGTTCTTTATTTTCTCTTGCAGCTAATAAAGAACTAGCGGTTCCTCCCACGTACTTAATAAGTTTACTTACATAAAACATTTATGGGTAGTTTTGGGTAAAACTAGGTGATGGTTATATATAATTTTGAAGATTATAAACATCTTTAGAACAAGCGAATTGTGTGAGAACCAACGTGTCTTATCTTATAATCGACGCACTTCTTTTGTTGTCTGTGCTCCCACATTATAATCTAGCGGAACAAACGGTACCCCGTGACTGACCAGTAGTTTGGGATAGATTATATATATATATATATATATAGCAGTATTTTTCTTCCTTGTTTCCATTGTTATTATACAGCAGTTGTATGTGTGGGACGGAAGACAAAACACGTGAAAGTCTTCCAGCCGGTGGTAAGAACCTTGAGATTCTCCCACGAACAAAATTTAAAAAAAATATATAAAGAACAATAATTTCATATTTCATTCCATGTGATGTGCGTTGATCTGTTTAAATAGTATGTGAAAATTAGACTACTTAGACATGGCTGCCTAAGCATTTGGGTACAAACTGGGTACGGAAAACATAAGAACCAATTACTCTTAACCTACATCGTATCTCAGTTGAAATCCTTACGGAATAACTAGCTTTCTTGCTTCATGATTTATACTAAGATCTAAATATTGATAGTAATCATTGGAACGTTTTATCATCAAGAGAACGATTTGATTTGTTTCTTGTCATAATAATCCTCTTAAGTTTCCTGCGATAAAGAATTGGAGCATATAATAAGTACTCGTTGTGTTAACGTTATCGTGAAAATAGACCGTGTACGTAAACCAAAATCATACACTTGAAAACAAGCTATATTTTTTAACTCAGCAAAAGAGAACAGCAGCGCATTCAGTGGAATCTTTAATTTAATTGTGGTACTAAAAAAATTAATATATTTGTACTCGTGGTAAATGTTATTAGGCTATCTGCCGCCCGTTCCTAATTTTAAACTACTGACGACAGGGAAAGTAGTCAGTCAGTCAGCAGCACCATGCTACCCACCATCCACGCTAAGGGACTGACTCTCACTCTTATAACGCACTCACGGCTTAAATTGCAGGGACTATTTTGTGGTATCGAATGTATTCGAACTCATAATGGTTGGAGACGGCTTGAATGGGTCATCATCAGGTACAAAACCTTGTCGAAACGTTGTACATTTGCTGTTATGTTAAACTTATATTAAAGTTTTTCTTCATTACCCATTCAAGCCGTCTCCAACCATTATTAGTCTCAAAGTGGGTTCCTTGTCATTGAATTTGTATTCGAACTCAGCTCGCCAGATCCGAAATCGATCGCTCTACTAGAAAGTCGGCCCTAATTTAGCAGTGATAGACTAGAGGGAAGGCAGCTAGTCAATACCACCCACCGCCAACTCTTGGGCTACTCTTTTTACCAACGAATAGCGAAATTGACCGTCAAATTATAACGCTCCCACGGCTGAAAGGGCGAGCATGTTCGGTAACGAGGATACGAACTTGTGACCCTCAGATTCCGAGTCGAGCGAATTAACCGCCAGGCCATACCAGGGCCCTAAAATTAAGAAAGAGAAAATCTAAAATGTCTTGATTAAACTTCCACAACCAGTATTAACGATTCAGTTATTGAGCTTTAAATTGAATTTTTAAAAAATTAAGGAACATGTCTTAAGACGTACTATAAATAAAATATCACAGATAGATACGTACTTCATAGTTTGTTGTTTAAAGTCAACAGAAGTAGAGCTCTGGATTTAGGGAGTGACGATCCGGGGTCGTATCCATGCGACACCACAAAATAATCCCTGGTGCGTTTGTAATACTGTCAAACTATTCTCTAGCATGGATGGTGGGTGGTAGGGTGCTGGTGACAGGCATCATCTGGTCAGTATTTCAAAATTAAGGGACAGCGGACAGGTAGTCTTAGTAGCTTTACCATAAATACTAAGACCGATCCCTGTTGGTTATTTCTGGTTATTTGTTGAAGGAGATGCACAATTGAAGTTGATCATAGTAAATTACAATAAACGTTAACTTCGTGTGTGTGTGTGTACGATATGACAGGTTTCTTAACAAAGTTCTACCGGCATATATTCATATATACATTAGTGACCCGATACAAACTGATTTTGAACTGTGTTTTTAACTTGACATTTTGAATGAAAATATTCAAATAACACAATTTATCACAACGGTCTAAACTAAGTGTAGTAATGCAGAAACGTGATGTAAGTTTATTGGGGGCAATAAAGAAAAAAATAGAATTACATATATTATTACAATTTATAATTGTAGACCACTGAAACATACATTTGTACAACAGAACTATTCCGTTACTTTTTTTCCTACAATTTAGCCATAACCAATGTAGTCTGACAATAAATTACTACTGTTTGGAGCCAAACAGAATGTTCTGTTGTGTTGTTTTTTTAACGCCCTCAGAAATGGTTCGTTTGAAGAAACAACACGTTTTATCGTGAGTAAAGCTGAATTAGTCAATTTTAATACACGTCTCCCAAAGTCATGTTCAAAGACACTTTAATAAAAGCACTTCTACGTCAGTTTGTAATTACAGGAGCCGAGCACTAACTCACGCGTACCCAACCCATGAGTTCTTATATACATCATTAAAATCTTTAGAGAAGTAATATATTTCATGTTGCAAGTATATAACTTAGATTATTACCATCATTTGTGGGTCTCGACGTCATCTCTTCTAATTCCGTTGGGTATGATAGATACAGTAAAAATGGAAACATGGTAATCAGTATAATGTCCTGTTTAATTATAAACTCCATCATCTCATTTTTGATTTTGTTTTTCGATTGCTTAGAGGCCCGGCATGGCCAAGTGGTTAAGGCACTCGACTCGCAATCTGAGGGTCGCGGGTTCGAATCCCCGTTCCACCAAACATGCTCGGCCTCTCAGCCGTGGGGGCGTTATAATGTGACGGTCAATCCCACTATTCGTTGGTAAAAAGAGAAGCCCAAGAGTTGGCGGTGGGTGGTGATGACTAAGCTGCCTTCCCTCTAGTCTTACACTGCTAAATTAGGGACGGCTAGCGCAGATAGCCCTTGTGTAGCTTTGCGTGAAATTCAAAACAAACAAACAAACAAATCGATTGCTTAGAATTGTACTCCAAAATTAGAAAAATTACAACTGAGGAGAAGTTATACCTAAAATATGGGTATTGATCTAAAACAAGTGATTATTAAACGTAATCAAAAAGTGATCTAATTTTATGTTTCATAAGCCAAATAGAATAATCCTATTTTATGTTTCATAAGCCAAATAAAATAACAAAAAAAATCATGAACGAATAACTATTTCTTATTTGTATTTATGAAAAATCTACTAAGTCTACCTACCACTACGCCTAATTTTGATCTTGTTTGTGTGTAATTATGCACAAAGCTGCACAATGGGCTATCTGTGGTCTGCCCACCACGGGTATCGAAACCGGGATTCTAGCGTTGTAAGTCCGCAGACATACCGCTGTGCCACCGGGGGGAAATTTTGATCTACCGACCAGAGGGAAGGCAGTCGGTAAGCAGTACCCTGCCACCCACCATCCACGCCAAAGCTCCACCTCGGGGCCAACCCGTGCCCAATACGAATAATCAAAACCAGTAGCGAATTGGCAATGTCTGAACTGTCCCCCAACATTCCGATGCTTAATGTAAAAGCTATGCTAATATAAGCTCCACGATTGTCACATCAAGGTGTAAATCTGTATTAGCTCTCAACGTAACACTTCACACGTTTGCCAAGACCGTTTTCATTGACAAGGGACTTAAGTGTCAGGGAGAACTTCTGTTTGTCTTTTCATACTCAAATTATTTAGGGTATGATGGGTGGTATGGGGGGGGGGGATAAATATTATAAGTATACATTTCGAACGTCAAGAGACCCGCCAAGATTGTTTAACAGTTATTGAAAGACACTGCAGAGAAGAAAAAAAAATCGGAAATATTTATCCTGTTTTACCGTGGTTGTTTATTTTTTAATTGGTGTATATATATATATTTTTAGCTGTTTTATATTTTTATTTTTCGATATCTTAAAATCAATGTTTTGGGGTTTTCTTAGTCGCGGTACAGCGGCTCATAGAACGGCTCTGAGTTTTGTTTTTGTTTTTTAAGTACAAACTTTTAACTCACAGCTTCATCTCTTGGCCGATTTGAGATCTAATTACAGCCGCGGCTATTGAGGATTCCCTCTTGTTTCATTTTAGATTCTTTGTAGATACCTTACAATCGGTATTTCTCGAAGTTTTCGTTTCTAATCCTGTTATGAGTATACCAATATACTGTATATTCGCAGCACAATATAACAGATTCAAAACATAGTTCTGTTTATATTAAAGCTTCGTAAGAACATCTGATATTGTATATGAAATTATAAATACAAACTTACTTCTAAATTAGGACGAACCGTGTTCCTTTTCCTTCAGAGTAATATTCCAAGACAACGGAATTATAAAAATAGCTACAGTTTGTCTGTCCGTTTGTACATTTCCGGTGTGTATTGAAAAAAAAAACACCGATTATTGTTATTTTTTATCGGTGTCTAGCGATTAAAAACGAAAATTAGAAGCCTTACTTACTACGGAGGGAGGAGCTGTATTGAGAATAGTTTCCTATACATAACTGTGTAGCTAAAAACGTTGATCGTTTGAGTGTTGAAATTATATATTTACACAAATGACTCGAATTGTACCATTTTAATATCTATACGTATCTTAAAATATCACTAGTATATAATCTTAAACATTTAGAGTCTCCCGCTAAAACGCTAAAATCCGGGGTTCGATTCCCTACGGTAGACACAGCAGATAGCTCAATGTGGATTTGCTCTAAAAACAAACAAACAAAAAAACGTAATAATTTGAAATTTTTACTTGCTTTTACACTAGTAGTATACGTTGGCATAATCGTAACATTTTATTATTGTTGTTATTTTTTGCAGGCCGTGGTGATATTGGTGGGATCGAGAACGAGTCTTTAGATTTCAGCCAATTAGAAGAGTTCATAAATGATGAAGATACCACTAACTTGTAAGTTATCTTTTAGATTTCAACCAATTAGAAGAGTTCATAAATGATGACTATACCACTAACTTGTAAGTTATCTTTTAGATTTCAGCCAATTAGAAGAGTTCATAAATGATGACTATACCACTAACTTGTAAGTTATCTTTTAGATTTCAGCCAATTAGAAGAGTTCATAAATGATGACTATACCACTAACTTGTAAGTTGTCGCTTATGACTCCATTAGATAGATGAATATTTGAAATGTTAGAGAATACGATTGGTTGTTTTAACTCCCTGAATTTCACTCGCTATTTGTGTGTGTGTGTGTGTATGTTAAGCTGGGTAAGAGTAAACTTAAGAAATAAGAGTCGTGTCTTAAACAAAATGATAAATGAAAATCCATTCCAGTGAACATTGCGTCAGTTTCGTAAGTTTGTTTATGTGGATTTGATTTTCAACAACTAGAAGCGATCCTGTGTTTGTTAGCAGGAAACTTTTTAAAACTAACATAATGGAAGTTTGTAGAGATTAAGCCTTCATTCGGTATCCACGAAAAAACGTGTGTTGTGTTTTAATGAAAATATGGGACAGTCACGATCAGTTTATTATTAGTTCACAGCCAAAACTTCATGATGGGGTTAACCCAGACGCGTTCTAGATCGTGCAGTAACCACATACGGTAGGTGAATTGTCAAAATTAAGCCTGAGAGAGAGAGACAGAGAGACGTGTTGGTAAGAGAAAGTACCTGGGCCACACCTTCACCTCTCTCTCTCTATATATATAATAAAGTGGAAGTAATACTACCACCCTCACCTCATATTCATGACTGGGAGGGGTCGGGACCATTGTTCAGATGACAAGAAAGATTGTGGAGGTCAGCAGGTTTAGAAGGTCACAAAGAAATATGCGTTGATTTTGAGTCGTTTAATATTGTTTATTATACCTTAATGGCAGGACTAGCCGTATATAACCGGTCACTTTAGGTTTAATCTACATAAATATAGAGATATAAAGAAGCAAACCTGTAAGACAAGGCTTGCAGGTCTATCGCTTTGCGTTACGTTCACATATTCAAATACTGTATCAAATTCTACACTACGTAGTTAATCTATTAAATTCCACTTTCTGTTGTTTTCATTTTTCGTTCCATATTTTATATCCCAAGCTTTTTGGTATCTTTGTGGTCGTAAAAACATTGTTAAATGTCTTCTTGCGTATTTAAATAAGACAAAAAACAAAACAATTTTACCAATTACTACAAAGAACGAGCCGGGCGGTTGACCCATTAATTATATCACGTAACGTTAATTTACCCATTATTTTGCTCTTTAAACTTAATGTTCTAATGCGTTTTAAATTTGGCTAAATACGAAGATATGCTTACGCAGAATTGCGATACGTAAGAAGCGCAGAATGTTTGTGGAAGAAAGAAATCAGTAGGTACAATGCTTCGTAAAATTAAATCCAGTTTGACGATCGCATTTAAAAGGTTCCACTATAGTAATTTCGATGTGCTAAGTTTAAGAAGGGGTGCACGTTATTCATATAAGGGTGTTTTTATACATTAATAACCTCACTGACTTCTGCATAACTGATTACGCAGCATATATGATGACATCGGTTAAAGTATGGCCACAAATACAACAATTTTCTTTCACTGTTCCTCTTTTAATTAGTTTTTCGTAAAATGATACGGCAGTAGTTACAGTATGAAATTATTTATATCAGTTTGCTGAAGACTGGGGAAAAAATAATTGGGCGTGAATGTGCTGGCAACAAACCATAAATAATAATCATTCTTGTAACAATTTATAGGGGGGAAACTTTTTCTCTCAATAGAAAGTGTCCGGTATGGTTAGGGGGCGCTCGACTCGCAATCTGAGGGTCGCGAGTTCGAATCCCCGTCCCACCAAACATGCTCACCATTTCGGCTGTGGGGGCCTCATAATGTAACGATCAATCCCACTATTCATTGATAAAAGAGTAGCCCAAGAGTTGGTGGTGGGTGCCTTCCCTCTCGTCTTACACTGCTAAATTAGGGATGGCTAGCAGAGATAGCCCTCGTGCAGCTTTGCGCGAAATTCAAAACAAACAAACAACCCTTCTTAAGCACTAATAACATATCTGTATTTGTAGTGCGGGCCTCATTTAAAGACTTGGTGTCACCTCCCCTGTAATGCCTTTTATTTACACAATTAATATACTTTAAGCAGTAATTAAAGTTTTGCACTATTGATGTTGTGTAACTTTATATTTAGGCAGTATCGAAAAACGATCCTGTCCATCGAGGATCTAAAAGAAGGTCAGTTATGTTGGACACTTCCTTATCCTTATCTTTTTTTTCCCCCATCCGGAACGTGATATGTGAATGTCCCATTTTTTTAAAATTAGTTTTCTTCCCTACAACACGATCGTAATAGTTTGCTAGGGTGTTAGAAGTTTTGTTACAAGAATGTATAACTCCGCCTTATCACGCTAACAACGTGTGGGAAATCTAACAAATCAAATGTCCAGATAAGAATTTTGGAAATATTTCATGAACTGATTTCTCTTAGACGGTGTTTATAATAAGCTTTGATAGCTGGGCCACGCGGCATGTTTCTTGAGATTGTTATCTATCAAAAACGATGACCTTCAAGTTAAAAGCTGAATAACAAAGTTTATGCAGTAATGTCGAATAAACATTAAATATTTTTTTCTTGAAACAATACGTCAAGTTAATTGAATTGGTGTCTATGTGTGAAATGCATTTTTATTTCGTTGTTTAGACCGGGCGTGGACTTAGATGTTTATGTGTTTTCTTATAGGGAAACTACATCAGACTATCTGCTGTGTCCACCGTTGTAAATCCGAAGACTTACCGCTGTACTACCGGGGGTGACCCCTAATTTTGAACTGATAAGACTAGAGACGAGCCATCAGCACCTAACACCAACTCTTGGTCTACTCTAATCGAATAGCGGGATTTGACCGTCACCCTTATAACACACCCACAGTCTCAAAGTGCGGATATGCGGCAACAGAACGCGAATCGTAGATCTTCGGATTCACATTTCGGCAGGCTAACCACAAAATTAGGGGTCACCCCCGGTAGTACAGCGGTAAGTCTTCGGATTTACAACGGTGGACACAGCAGATAGTCTGATGTAGCTTCCCTATAAGAAAACACATAAACATCAAAATTAGGGACAACTAGCACAGATGGTCCTTGTGTAGGGAACAGACCAATATTCCGAAAAAGTCCCGCCACTATTACTGGACTTTCCTTTATTCTTGTTGTTATTGCATTTTTTTTCATCGTGTTTCTACAATATAATTAGAAAGCTCTAATTAGGGGTAGCAATAATATGGGTCTCTGGAATGAGTACAAGTACACCTCAAAATGTTATTGGCTTATGTCCCTAATATAACATTATACACATACTACTGATTATGTAATATAGCAAACTGAATGAACATTAGGCCTACACGTTTAGTTGCTTTCACGTTCAATTTTCTTGTGTAGCTGTGCACGATTGTTTGTTTGTTTGTTTCTGAATTTCGCGCAAAGCTACACGAGGGCTATCTGCGCTAGCCGTCCCTAATTTAGCAGTATAAGACTAGAGGGAAGGCCAGCTAGTCATCACCACCCACCGTCAACTCTTGGGCTACTCTTTTACCAACGAATAGTGGGATTGAACGTCACATTATAACGCCCCCACGGCTGAAAGGGCGAGCATGTTTGGCGGGACGGGGAATCGAACCCAGCTCCCTAACCACCTGGCCATTCCGGGCTAGCCGTGCACGAATATCCGGAACAAGCAACCAATTCCGTTGTTTATTAAATTTTCTTTCCAAATTCCGCGAGAAAAACTACCTGCAACTTAACTAACTACAAGAACAACCTGGAACTAGAAGTATATAAATTTCACCTGGAAGAAAACACCTACTCAAAAGGAATGCCTTTATATGGAGTTGCCAAATATCTTTAAAAATATTGGGTAAACGTACAGTGTATATGAAAAATAAATAAACACATTTGAGTGATGCAAGCGTAGAAGACATTATATTTACCACAGTAGAGAAGCAGAAATAGTGTTATAACAAACACAAGCAGTAGGTAATAGAAACTATTATTTGACTCTTTAATACTAGAGTAGCCTAACTGTAGATATTTCGTTTGAGGTTAAGATTTTTTTTTCTATAATGAGGCACCAGTTTGTGTAAAGAACTGTACGCCAAAAGGGAGGTCAAAGGTCTGAATTTCTCGTGCATTTATATTGCAAGCTTTGTTTTTTCTTTTAAGGATAGTATATTGTTGTAATATTACTCAATTTTTGTCTGTCCTGAAAATGCGTACGCACCTTACTCTCTTAAATACGCATGCGCGCACACCTCATTTCAACGGATGTAAATAAACTTTATTAGACGTTTTCTTCAACTACACATTAAAAGCTTATCAAGGTTTTTAAAAGGTTCTAACGTTAGATCGTAAAATAACATTATAAATTTATTTACTGAAAGTAATAAGTACGGTAAAGCCTTAATAAAGCAAAAAAAGAAAAAAAACGTACACAAGTTTCACTGTTAATTTATCTCTTTATCAAAAATATGCCGTATTTAATAAAGGCTTAACTAATGTTAGGCCTAAGACAAGTGGACTTATAGATTTCGGTGTCTGCGATTAGAATTATTTTGTATTATTCTAGAAATCCTCTTTTTAAAGAAGTACTGTTGCAATAAAGATACTAATATGATCGCCAGTGTTTTGCGGGTCTCTACTAGTCATATTTACTCGTCAGGCGTGAGTAGAAAGTGAGTTACTCTGTAAATATCAACCTGTGTTACAAAAATTCAATGTCTATATATATTATTGTAGTTGGAGTGATATATGAATACTGTACTCCTGTAACGTTCCACCAAAGCAACGGCCCAATGGTTAGCATGTTGGGCTGCAGATTGAAGAATCTAAGGTTCGAGACGTCATGCCGCCAAAACGCTCCGCATTTTCAGCTATAGGCGCATTGTAAAAGTGACAGTCAATATCCTCATTCGGTTCAAGTATCCTAACAGAGCCCTTTTGGCTGCGGATGCTGCTGGCTTATAAGTAGTTCATAATAAGGAACGGCTATACCTGAATCCTAAGGGGTCGCAAGCCTAAACTTTTTGACCATGAGCGCATAAGACGCCATTCAGCTTGAAGAATTCCAATTTCTCTAAATAATTCAACAGGAACTATATTATATCTGTGTAATGTTTCCAATCACTGTGGTACATCATCGTAAACCGACACCTTGTCTTAGGAACGTACGACTGTTATCAACATCTACAATTCTCTACTTCCTGTATAATTATATTGTGTACCAGCTTATCTTATGGATGAGGTCAATGGCCAGTTTTTTTTAAAACTAATTCATGACACTGTAAAATTCTTTATCTTCATTATATATATTTTTTCCTTGCATTGTTTTTCAAGAGCCTTTTCTTTCTTCGTTATTGTTTATTAGTCCTTGTTAGTCAAGAATACCACAGCTAAACGTGTGAAAACATTACGAGTAGGGTTAAGCGTAAATTTTGGAATGTTTCAATGACGTCCTTTTAAAGTTATTAAAAACAACTTAATTTTTTTGATACATCGTTGTGGTATATTAAACTAACAATACAAATGGGTATTACGTGATCAAACGAAAAACCTTTGAGACATCGTTTGGTTGTATTATAACAAAATCACATTTGGGTATCTGCTGTGTCCACCGCGGGGGATCGAACCTAGACTTTTAGCGTTGTAAGTCCATAACTTACCACTGTCCCATTTACACGTTATCCTCCCATTTAGAATAAAAATAATTACTTCTCGTTTCATCAAAATGCCAACAAGTCTGGTCTTTTAATACCAACAAGCCTGTTTTTTTTCTAATACCAACAGACCTGGTGTTTTGAAATTGCAAGCATAACAAGAGGAAATCATCAGTAGCCGCGGCACTTGAAATTCTTTTAGGCAAGATTAGAGTAAATTAATCTATGATAATTTTTCCTCCTTTTTATTAGCTATATTTTTGTGTGCTAACAATACCAAGCGTGGTGCACGAGTATAGCCGATTCGATTTTATTACTCATCAGGATCTCTACCAGCCTACCCTCAAATTTAAATTTTTGTAGGCAGGAATATAGTAAATTAATCTATGGGACCTTGAGCATGGTCAAATACATAAATCGAAAGGGTTTGACCTCCCCTATAATTAGATCTCAAATCGAACAAGAGATGATGGAGCTATGAGCCAAAAGTTTGTATTTGAAAACAAACAGACTCGGAGCCATTCTATGAGCTCCGCTATACCGCTGCTCAAAATTTGTCGTGACTAGGGACGTGGGAGGAGGAGGGGAGGTCTAACATATCACGTCATCCTTAGAAATTTACTTCTTCTTAATGGTATAACCTATTAAGTCGACAGCAGTAAGTCATAATTGGAAAACGTGGCACAATTCAGGAATACAAGGTCTTTAAATATTCCGTTTGGAGCGCTGAATGAGCGAAGAGATTGTATCAACAATTAACATAATATGTAGTGTTGTGTCTACACTGTGTAGGTACAGTCATAGTTTGTCAAAACGATGAACATTCTAGAACACCACCAGGGTTACTTGAAATAGAAGCTTGAATACATAACAATTAGTTCACAAAAGTCTTGAAGAATACGTTGCTACGTAACAAGTAGTTCACTACAGTCTTTGAAAATACGTTGCTACATAACAAGTAGTTCACTATAGTCTTTAAGAATTCGTTGCTACATAACAAGTAGTTCACTATAGTCTTGAAGAATACGTTGCTACATAACAAGTAGTTCACAAAAGTTTTGAAGAATAAGTTGCTACATAACAAGTAGTTCACAAAAATGTTTAAGAATTCGTTGCTACATAACTAGTATTTCACTATAGTCTTGAAGAATACGTTGCTACATAACAAGTAGTTCACAAAAGTTTTGAAGAATAAGTTGCTACATAACAAGTAGTTCACAAAAATGTTTAAGAATTCGTTGCTACATAACTAGTAGTTCACTATAGTCTTGAAGAATACGTTGCTACATAACAAGTAGTTCACAAAAGTCTTGAAGGATGCGTTGCTACATAACAAGTAGTTCACAAAAGTCTTTAAGAATACGTTGCTACGTAACAAGTAGTTCACTATAGTCTTGAATAATACGTTGCTACGTAACAAGTAGTTCACTACAGTCTTTGAAAATACGTTGCTACGTAACAAGTAGTTCACTACAGTCTTTGAAAATACGTTGCTACATAACAAGTAGTTCACTATAGTCTTTAAGAATTCGTTGCTACATAACAAGTAGTTCACTATAGTCTTTAAGAATTCGTTGCTACATAATAAGTAGTTCACAAAAATGTTTAAGAATTCGTTGCTACATAACAAGTAGTTCACTATAGTCTTGAAGAATACGTTGCTACATAACAAGTAGTTCACAAAAGTCTTGAAGGATGCGTTGCTACATAACAAGTAGTTCACTATAGTCTTGAAGAATACGTTGCTACGTAACAAGTAGTTCACTACAGTCTTGAATAATACGTTGCTGTTGTTGTTTTTTTACCTCGTGAAAACGTGAAATATTTTCTTCACCATATAAGCTTGTGTTTATTCTGTTTCATTGTCACGGTTTATTGCCGATAAGAAAGTATCTTTTATTTCATTGTGTTTTGGTACGAAGGAATGCAACGACTAGTACGTTTTATCTCATCTTCTGTTAATATCACGAGTACCATAAATTGCCTTACTGACAACCTTCGTCATCTTGGCATACAGCTGACAGGCAAAAAAAAAACAAAAAAACCTGTCAATGAAAACATGCAACCGAAAATTATATTTTTGTGCGAACAGCGTAGTAACTAACTTGTAATATATCCCATGACAACTGGTAGAGAAAACAACAATGGCTACTGCACAGTTTACACTTGAAACGAGGTTTCAAAGCAATTAGAGAACGTACTAATTCATTGACCTAAAGGTTGAGTCACACTTAATGTTAAGTTTCGATTAGTTTTACCAGAGCGATTCTTATTACAGAAACACACACACACACACAAACAAAAAATACAACCACTGAATCGTGAAATCTTAAAACACAAAAATAAATTAACAAGCTAGTTCACGGGCACGTGTAGTTTTCGTCCTTTTTTTTTAGAGCAAAATAACATTGAGTTATATGCTGTGTCCACCGTGGGAAATCGAACCCCGGATTTTAGCGTTGTAAGTCTGTACCGTTTCTCGCTCGTACCGACAGCGAGGTGATACATGTATGGCACAGCGGTGTGTGATACTCGTGATGGGCAGAGCATAAATAGCCCATTGTATAAACCATATATATATATATAGGTGTGTGTGTATGTATACATATATGTATGTGTCTCTATCTTAACTCTTTCAGTTACCGAAGAGAATAGTGTTCTTTAGAGTATTCGGTTTAGCAAAGCTACACGAGGGCTATCTGCACTAGACGTCCCTAATTTAGCAGCGAAACACTAGAGGGAAAGCAGCTAATCATCACCACCCACCGCCAACTCTTGGGCAACTCTTTTACCAACGAATAGTGAGATTTACCGTCACATTATGACGCTCCCACGGCTGAAATGGCGAGAATATTTGGCGGGACGGGTATTCGAACCCGCGACCCTCAGATTGCGAGTCAAACGCCCTAATCACCTGGCCATGCCGGAACTCTTTAGATTGGCTAGGAGTTCAGCTAAACGCCCTAACCACCTGGCCATGCCGGGGCCCTAATCACCTGGCCATGCCAGGCCTCTTTAGATTGGCTAGGAGTTCAGCTAATAATCTGTAATTATCTTAAATAATCTGTAACTGAGTGTCATTTTCTCAGGCGACTTTGGGAAACGGTTGATTTATTAGCCTGGAAATATATACAATATAAATGTTTGGTTTTACCAGAAGGTTTTAAAATTGTCTCCCCCATAAATCGATTTTAAGGTACTGATGAAGAAATCCGAAGCTTACATGAGAATGTGACTGTTTTCACAATTACTGTCCATCTAAAATGCCCCCCAGTGGCACAGCGGTATGTCTGCGGACTTACAACGCTAGAAACCGGGTTTCGATACTCGTGGTGGGCAGAGCACAGATAGCCCATTGTGTAGCTTTGTGCTTAACTTCAAACAAACAAACCATCTAAAATATTACTAAAATTTCCCATTTCTGCATATACTTCTTGTGATATTCTGTTTTAATACTTACGGGGGAAACCATAAATTAGAAGAACAGACAGAACAGTCAAGCCAGTGGGTTTGACCTCGGTCTGTCGACTATTTTAGTAACAATTTTTATTTGCACTTTGTAGTTCTTCGCGTTTAATGCCATATTAATTAATTCGTTAATTAGAACTCGGTAGTATATATTCCCTAACTTTATTAATGACCATCCTTATCTTATGCCTACCATCACAATTTGAAAATCGAATCATGTTTGGCACATTTAGGGAGAACCTGAAAGAAAGCTACTTCATGCTAGACGTCAGAAATCCTATGAAATCGTATATGTAGCAAGTGCGAATATTTTAAAATACCATAGGATCATATAGACGAGAAAATTTGGGTTTATTCATAAGGACAAAAGGGACAGAGTCCCAGTAAAGAAGTGAATTTCTTTAAACAGTCATCAACTGCGAGTGAGTGTATTGTTTGAGTCGTGATGCAAGAATTGTTGATTTTGCGTATTTGAGCAGTTATAGGCTTAATGTTTCGGGTGTATTTGTGATTTAAAGAGATTGGGAATTTTACATCCAAGTAGAATTCAAGATGGCTGCTAGTCCACTCCATGCAGATCCAAGACCCCACCCACATTCTGATTGAGGGAACTTCGGATGCAATTAAGAACTCATAAACACACTATCCAAAGTATTCATTGCATGAGCGACGATTATCTGTTTATATGTCAAACAGGAAACAATCCTCAAAGAAACAACAAATTGTACCTATTACTAGATATGATCGTCAAAGTAAACTAAACAAGTTTTTCTGGCGACTAATACTTGTGGTGGAATTACGGAAGAACTATTTGCTGTTGAAAAAAAACAAAACAATTGATAAACGAACAGCAAATCTTGTTTGTATTTAGATTGCAGTGTTAAGTTTCAGTTCCTTGACCTCCTTGGTGCCATAATTAAACTGTGAAAAATACGTCTATCTTCAGTCCAATGTTAACTAATTTTAGACTGCAATGACGAAGAAGTGACACTTAAATTTCATAAGGATTTTAGTTGTAGCTCACGTTTTAATTTAATTCAATTACACGATCTTTTCTTAGCCCTAAGAACAGAAGATTTTGTACGTGTATTTTGTCGTTAATGTTATTGTGTATTGCTTTGTTACCTGTACATTTACAAACTTGCGATTTGTTATATTGGGTTGCAACTGTACAACTATGAGGTGTGTTTAAAAAACATTGACCTTAAAACTGCAAGCCTCTAGAGATTAATAACGAATACTGACGCATGATCTCAACCCTTTTATGATCATTCAATACTGACAGACGCATTATCTTAACCCTTTTCTGGTTATACTGAATACTGAAAAACCCGTGTACTCAACCCTTTTGTAATGATACTGACCACTTAGACAATACGACGTTAAAAGGAGAGGGGAGATGCAATGGGTGAATTGTACCAGAACCCCCAATCATAAGGGTTTCAAAAATTTTAAATAGTAATATTCATTAATATATTATAAAACAGTTGTTTTGAATGAATTCTGTACTTAGATTTTTTTCGATATATTGTCCATGTTATAGTTCATATAAAACTGAACTAAGGTTTAAAGGGCCAGCCCCATTATAAGACTTTGCATCTGGGTCACAGAAAACCTGACGCGTAACGCCGTTTTTGTTGATGCAACCAATAATGTTATTGTAGTTGATCCAATACATCTTTGCTTATGCGCACGTGGGCTGACCGACCAAATCAGATTCCTCTAAGATTCAGATACAACCGTCCCTAACTTTTAACTACTGACCAAAAGAAAAACAGCTAGCCAACAGCGCCCACCGCCTCAAAGGACCTGCCCGAATCTTTGAATCGTATAACGAAATTGAATGTCATTTTAAAATGCGCTCACAGGTTAAAGTACGGACCTCTGACTCTCCGATCCGCAGCTCGACACGTTAACCACTAGAACACATTAGCCTATGGAGAAAATAATACTGGTAAATGATGGGAGAGGAGTAACTGATGATCAGATAAGAAAGTTGACTCCTAAGTTACTTGTATTTACACTGTTCACTACTGGTAAGGGTCCGTCCACATATTCAATACATTTACGTATTTTGTTTATTACAACACTTAGTAAAATATTGATCCAAATACTAAGTGAAATCATTCGTTCTTTGTATAAAATACTTACATCATTAATTAGTAGGATTAATCACGATACTGATTACATTTATTGTTGAAATATGTATAGCTTAGTCGTATGTTACTAAGGGCCGTGCGAGCCATGGACCTACAAGCGGTTTGGGTAATACACGCTTTAGAAAAATATGGCTAAAAAAGCATATGAATCCCACCAGCATTAAGCTTAATTTAAGATAAAAAATAATTAACATAGTTGAAAAAGTTAGGTACGTTATATGCTCGATGGACCAGATAGTAAAAATCGTAGTGAAACAAGAGGGAATCCTCAATAGTCGCGGCTGTTATTATATCTCAAATCGGTCAACAGATGGCGCTACGAGCTAAAAATGTGTACTTGAAAAAAAACAAAAAAACTCAGAGCCATTCTATGAGCCGCTCTGCCGCAAGTTAAAAACCGACTAGCCTTAGTGTTCTTATCACAAAGACCGGCATGGCAAAATAAGTTTCTAGTAAGTACAGCAGGTGACCCTAAGAATGACCATAATTCGCATGTGAGTGCCGAATGACCGTGATTGCCGTGCGAGTGCAACGTATTAACAAGCTTGATCATTCACGTGTATTTTGGTTTAAACTAGTGTGACAGTTTTGTTTGTCTAAAAGTTTGTAAAATATTTAGATTTATTGCATGAGACTGTCTTATTGATTTCGAAAAACGAATGTTTTTAGAATGACCTTGGAAGATGCTTGTTCTGCCCTGGCCTGGCATGGCCGGGTAGTTAGGGGGCGCTTGACTCACAATCTGCGGGTCGCGAGTTCGAATCCCCCTCACACCAAACATGCTCGCCCTTTCAGCTCTGGGGGCGCTATAATGTGACGGTCAATTCCACTATTCGTTGGTCAAAGAGTAGCCCAAGAGTTGGCGGTTGGTGGTGATGACTAGCTGTCTTCCCTCTAGTCTTACACTGCTAAATTAGGGACATTAGGGACGCAGATAGCCCTCGTGTAGCTTTGCGTGAAATTCAAAACAAACCAAACCTTGTTCTGCCCTGCCTTCTAAAAAAATAAAATAAAAGTTACACAACATAAGCTGTATCCCAAATTGTATCTAGGTGTAATGTCGAAAACAATTTTCCCAAATGTCTTAAGGCGTCATACGTCATACTGTATAAATCAGTCATAACACTTCATTCGATGTTTTGATACCATAAACCTATGCTACGCGTGCAATGGACTAAACGACCAGTTCAATCGTCCTTGTTTCAGGTAGCACAGCGGTTTATCTGTAGAGTTACAACGCTAGAATCCGGGTTTCGATACCCGTGGTAGGCAGCGCACAGATAGCTCATTGTGTAGCTGTGTGCTTAATTACAAATAAACCTTGTTTCAGAACTTCTGGCTGGAGAGAGAGTAGAATCTGTCGCCTATATCCCAAATCTTAACTGAATATCGGGATTGAAAGACGTTTTTATAACGCAACCACAGCCGAATGCTAACTACTAGGCCACGCCTGGTTCATTTGTAACGTGACACGATCGTGTATGGGCATCGGGAAGAGTACGTTGAAAGAAAAAAAAAACAGTTTACAGATGTAGTTAACTCGTGTTTGCATATTACGTATTCTTTATTGAGTCAGCACTCAATAAGTACGTGAATATCAAACAATGGTGTTGGATTATAGCTAAGTCGTGTGAATAGTCTACACCAAGGTTTCCCAAACTTTTGTCACCCACGCCCCCTTTAATAACTATGGTTTCTTGCACGCCCTCCTCATTTTGTAAATGAAAGAGTGAGTTAAGTAACGAGATGTAATACTATGTGTGTCATAGTAACTAGGTATCCCTTTCATGAATAAAAAAATATAATAAAACGCGTAATTTTGCATTATTGCACTATTGATTCTACCCTTATCGCTCGTACCCCTCAAGAGATCCTTTGTTCCCCCTTACACCATTATTGTCGGATATAATTTGCACCTTCCGTTGATAAACAGAAATGTGAGGAATAACATTTACGACGGATTCTGCAGCAGGGAAGGATGGGGGTTGAGGGAGTTGCACATTCTAGGTAATAAAACGAAATATGTTGTGTTGACTTTAGGGGGAACAGCAGTTTCAGAGCACCTCCGCCGGTTGTTTTCAGAGGTTTTCCGAGGAGAAATAGTTCTGCCTGTCATAATGGGAGAAGGAGAACAATTGCGCTCATCCAAATATCATCTTGATGGTCATTGGTCTAGCTATTTTTATATTGATGTTCATTGGTCTAGCTATTTTTATGTTGATGTTCATTGGTCTAGCTATTTTTATGTTGATGTTCATTGGTCTGAACATAAAAATATTTAGACCAATGAACATTAATATAAAAATAGCTAGACCAATGAACATCAACATAAAAATAGTTAGACCAATGAACATAAAAATAGCTAGACCAATGAACATCAACATAAAAATAGCTAGACCAATGAACATCAATATAAAAATAGCTAGACCAATGAACATAAAATAGTTAAAAATAGCTAGACTAATGAACATAAAAATAGCTAGACCAATGAACATCAACATAAAAATAGCTAGACCAATGAACATAAAAATAGTTAGACCAATGAACCTAAAAATAGTTAGACTAATGAACATAAAAATAGCTAGACCAATGAACATCAACATAAAAATAGCTAGACCAATGAACATAAAAATAGTTAGACCAATATGTTCATTGGTCTAGCTATTTTTATGTTCATTGGTCTAGCTATTTTTCGAGCCATGTATTTCGCTTTTGATCGACTTTGTAAGGAACCTATCGGGAACACACGTAAAAATCCTGACGGATTTGAGTTAAGTTATACGTTGAATCATAAAGTTTAACGGTAAAAGTAACAAAGGAATATTTTGACTCGTAAGCATGATAAAGCCCCAAAATACGTCTGTTAAAATACAAATCAAACATACTTACGTAATCTCCTATAAGCACTCGAGGTTTTTTTTTCTCAACATTCTGGCTGTGTCCCATATTATTATCCTATATTCTTTTTTCGGTTTACCTACTTATTGCAAGGATATGTGGTGTGTAATTGTCATTATCTTTAGAACTCCGGGCAACTCTTTTGTTCAAAGCTGTTTACAATAACACATCAAGTAAGCGTGTGCATTCGACCAAATAAAAAAAATATATACTTTTGTTGGGAATTTGTTTGATAGGTGTGACTGGGACGGCTGTGTCTTTGACCGATATCAGCTTGTACTGCCTTGTATGGAGGGAATATAATAAGATCGTTGTATATTTTAGAATAACGGCCTGTATAGGGTAAAATTACACGGTACATTGTTGCATGTTTTAGATTAACAGCATGTATAAAGTAAATTACATAATACATTGTTGCATGTTTTAGATTAACGGCATGTATAAAGTAAATAACACATTACATTGTTGCATGTTTAAGACTAACGGCCTGTATAGGATAAAATTACACAATACATTGTTGCATGTTTTAGATTAACGGCCTATATAGTGTAAATTACACAACAGCATTGCATGTTTTAGATTAACGGCCTGTATATGATAAATTACACAATATATTGTTGCATGCTTTAGATTAACGGTACGTATAAAATAAGTTACACAACAGAATTGCATATTTTAGATTAACAGCATGTATAGGGTAAATTACACAAAGTATTGTATGTTTCAGATTAACGGCATGTGTAGGGTAAAATTACACAACAGTATTGCATATTTTAGATTAAAGACCTGTATAAGGTAAATTACACAATACATTGTTGCATATTTTAGATTAACGGTCTGTATAAGGTAAATTACACAACAGTATTGCATATTTTAGATTAACGGTCTGTATAAGGTAAATTACACAATACATTGTTGCATATTTTAGATTAACGGTCTGTATAAGGTTTTAATCTAAAATATGCAACAATGTATTGTGTAATTTACCCCTTTATCAAAACTGGAATGTATCAGTCTACTAATGAACATTTATACGATGGACTCTGGCCTCTTTATCAAAACTGGAATGTATCAGTCTACTAATGAACATTATACGGTGGACTCTGGCCTCTTTATCAAAACTGGAATGTATCAGTCTACTAATGAACATTTATACGATGGACTCTGGCCTCTTTATCAATATTGGAATGTTTTGGTCAACTAATTAATTGATATACTGTGGATTCTGACATATTTATGAATACTGGAATGTGTTCGTCACATAATTAACTTGTACATTGTGGACTTGTTAATTAATATCGAGATATGTTAATCCAGTACAGGCTATTACAACACTGCTTTCGACATTTCCACCCTAAATGCTATTAATTTATGTATTATTGTTGTCACATTTTCTTCATATGTATCATTAACCTGAAGTGCACAACACTGTTGTGATATTTTCCCATACAGACACTTACTCTAAAATATGCAACACTGTTGTGTTAATTTCCCTTATACAGGTCTTTAATCTAAAATATGCAATACTGTTGTGTTAATTTCCTTTATACAGGTCTTTAATCTAAAATATGCAATACTGTTGTGTTAATTTCCTTTATACAGGTCTTTAATCTAAAATATGCAATACTGTTGTGTTAATTTACCTTTATACAGGTCTTTAATCTAAAATATGCAATACTGTTGTGTAATTTACCTTATACAGGTCTTTAATCTAAAATATGCAACAATGTATTGTGTAATTTACCCTATACAGGCCGTTAATCTAAAATATGCAATACTGTTGTGTAATTTACCTTATACAGGTGTATTGGAATGTATCAGTCTACTTGGGTGGACTCTGGCCTCTTTATCAAGCCAAATTGATTTTAGGTACCACAAAGTAGCCTATATATATACTGCTTAATAAACCTCGACTTTTCTTAGCATAAGAGTTAACACGTTGACGCTAGTATACAGAAATACGTGAATTAGTTCTCTACAATATATAGATCAGTAAGGAAATATAATTTTCCTTAAGATTTTCTTCTATCTTATACCAAAGCCCATATAAGCAAGGAAAGCCAAGTTTAGCTAACATTAGTTTATTAAAGTAAAATACACAAGCCCTTAAGCTGTCCTTATTTTTATCACGGCTTACCAATATCTTCTTGGGAATGAAAAATTGATGAAATAAAAATTTCATTCATTACGCTTTCCATAGCAGGCGTTCACTACAGAGGGCGATCTGTTAGAACTGAACATAATTATTAATGCTAATACCGGAGTGACAACGGAGAGACTGTGCTTTACGTTGAATTGTTTTCTACGTGTGACTTAGTTTTTCAGGTCAATCGTATTGCTAAATCATGCTGAATAACTAGCTCTTTGTTAGCTTTCTATGGTGTATTGTATTTTTTTTCCCTCTAGTGTTGACAAGATCCAATGACTGGGCTTTATTTTTATTGCTTTAATACGGAAAATAATAAATTCTAATTTGATACAGATATTATAAAAAAAACACAGCAAAAGAGTTATTGGCCAATAAACCTTGAGAGATAGTTATCGGGGCTAACATGGACTTGTTCAAGTTTGCTGTTGATATTACAATGACTTCGTTCATTTGAACGCCGTATTTTTCCACAAACTAATAAATGCTGAGCAGATAACGCTTTATCTACATAACCTCTTAACCTCAGAGCACGTATATTTATAAAGATATTTGTGACGTCACAGTCTTTCCGTTCAGCAGTCCCAGACTGCAAGGTCGTTCTTTTCAGCACGAAAACAACGTTACAACATCACAATTAAGGTACGGATAAAAAAATTAAAATTCAAGGACTTGTGTGACCGAGACGTTCATTTCATTCTAATTCTTTAACGTTTCTATATTGCCATAAAGATCAACGGAATAGACGTTCTTCATTATATTTGAAAACACCAAAATTGTTTTGTTCACACAACACGCATAATTTCGATGCTTAATATTGTAATATGGTTGATTTAGAACACGAAAATGTCGGAAGGAAGTAATATTGGAATATGGTTGATTTAGAACACGAAAATGTCGGAAGGAAGTAATATTGGAATATGGTTGATTTACAACACGAAAATGTCGGAAGGTAGTAATATTGGAATATGGTTGACTTAGAACACGAAAATGTCGGAAGGAAGTAATATTGGAATATGGTTGATTTAGAACACGAAAATGTCGGAAGGAAGAAATATTGGAATATGGTTGACTTAGAACACGAAAATGTCGGAAGGAAGTAATATTGGTCGTTACTAAGATGAAACATGAAAGAGAGCTTATTTATTCATAAAGTTAAACCAGAACTCAACCAGGTTAGTTCAGCTAAAGTTAGACCAGAACTCAACCAGATTAGTTCAGCTGTCATTTGTCTTCTAACTTATACAAATAAAGATAGTTTTAAAAAATAAATCCAACGGCCTCTTCACAGATATTGGAATGTATTAGTCAACAAGTGAACCATTATACAATGTAATAATTTTTATGTCTTACTCTTAGATCTTACTTTAGATACCTTTACTTTAATAATTTATAATGTAATAATTTTTATGTCTTACTCTTTGAACTTACTTTAGATACCTTTACTTTAATAATTTATAATGTAATAATTTTTATGTCTTACTCTTAGATCTTACTTTAGATACCTTTACTTTAATAATTTATAATGTAATAATTTTTATGTCTTACTCTTAGATCTTACTTTAGATACCTT
>NW_013668225.1:0-10436 GCF_000517525.1 Limulus polyphemus
TTTAACTGTTAAGGAAATGGAGTTATTAACATACTTATTATAGAATTAACATGGTTTGTTTATGTCGAAATCATGCAAAATACCTGTGTACTAGAAGACGAACAGACAATGTACAGCACATTTTAAATTAATAAGCTTTTTATGCTAAATACAAACACAAAAGCTAATTCTGAATATATATATACGTTACGTTGTAGTTATTATGCGTGTTTTCAACCCGCCACTATCATCCGGTGCCGGACATTAAACTCCACTATGTTCACGATAAATCCAGAAACGCAAGCCAGGTTTCACGAAATAAGCTCGGGAAAGTTAAAGCACGCTATGCTAATCAATAATATAATTAATCGCTGTGTCCATACCAATTCAGATACTTAGAAGTGGCCAAAGGCGAGGTGAAATATATCATTCATTGTCAACAGCAGCATTGGTAATTAAGGAGTATTGTAAAATAATTTCAAAACAGAATACGTTAGAATCATGGTAATACTTCGAACTGTTTTGTATTTTGTTGTGCTTATTTTTCTCAAACCCATCGACAGAGAATTTTTGTTTCATCAACACGAACAGGCGGGATAACTTAATACCTAAATACCACCCCTAGTGGTTCAGCACTAAAATCGTCGTGGGTTGAACCAAATAGCCATTATGAAGCTTTGCATTATAAAAGGAACAAAAATCTGGCACGAGTCTTTCGACTCATATATATATATATAAAAGGCTTAAAATATCATAAGATGAAATAGAAGTTGCATAAATGATTGAAATATGGGACACATATAAAGTCGTATTTATCACCCGAGGGCCTTAGTACCAATAATTCCGTAAAAAATACTTAAATCATCGAGACGTTATAATCTTTTTCAAGTGGGTGTTGGTATTTGACATTTTCAAACTAAACGGTGCCTTATGCAACATATGGGCTAAAACAGTCAGGTCAGAGACATCCAGGCTCAGGCAAAGCCATTCCTAATTTAGAACTGTTAACCAGAGAAAGGGAGGGCAGAAAACTAGTCAGCAACACCCGCCGCCTACACAGCTACTTTAATTGAATAGCGGAATGTCGCGGGCTAGAACTTTGGGCCTTCTGATCCACAACCTGACCCTCTCTACACATGGGAGTTGCATCTAAATTAAAACCAATATACCATGACGTTTTTTTCACGTTATATCAAAAGGGGCCAGAAATATGAAAAACATCTATAGGCGGATAGGCTTATTCGTGCCCTTGTCAATAAACAAAACTTTTCAGAAAAAAAGTGTACAGTGACCAATCAACAAATATATATATCAGTAAGCCGCATTATACGCCACGAAGGAGCGCTAGTGTCAAGAAATTTCTAATTAAGTAAACTTCTGTACTTGTCAAGTTCATTGAAATTCTAAGACCTATATTGTATGCAGTCAGAAAGATAAAAAAGATATCAAGGAGTTAATAGCTGACTACCAGCGGGGAGTTAGTTGTGCGAACATCATAAACTTTGTTACTGCTAGTCCAATTACACATTCTTTTCAAGACTAGCTGGCTTATACTAAACAATGTGTTATTGCCAAACAATGTGTTATTGAAGTGCTTCTAATACGTTTTTTTTTTTTCACTAAATAGAAATCCTTTCTGTTCTAGCTTCGATTATAATTACCAACTGTCTAGATGGAATTTTCCATAGATTTTTTTTATTGTTTGTTTATAGTTAAGTACAAAGCTACACAATGGGCTATCTGTCCTGTGCCCACCACGGGTATAGAAACCCGGTTTCTAAAGTTATAAGCTTTCAGACTTACCGCTGTGCCACTAGGGAGCTCTTTTTTTTTTTTTTGTTTAGAGATTTTCTAGTTTAAGAGCCTAATATATATATATAAATTAATTTATCTTTCTGTCTATCTATGGCAATGTTTCACAGTGGGTGATCCATCGGTAAGTTTATGAAATTACACTGCTCAACTCTGGGATTCGATTCATCGCGATGAGCAGAGCGCAGATAGCTCAATGTGTGGCATGGCACTAAAAAAAATCTAAAAGAATACAAACAAAAGTAAATTACAGATTTGATCATTACAGTTTAATGAATGGAGAATTTATCCCATATTATAAAAAGAATATATACATTGAAGTTAACAAACTTAACTAACACCAGAAGGCGGGGACTAGCGATATTAACCTATTAACTCTGATCAGGTTAAAAAAAATACTTTTTTTAAGTTTTTTTTTTCTGCAGAAGTCTATTGTTTTAATTTACCAAGAGTAATATGCAAAAAAAGGTGAAGCTCGAACCAGGAATTTTGAACAACGACTCACAAGTCAAATCAATCATACAAAAATATGTTAAATCTAGTAAGTTCGCCTACAGCAGAAACAAAAAACACCACTAACTGTACTTCAGTTTCTGAGGTGTGCTTTGAACTACTTTGAGTTTGAAAAACAACAACTTAAATTCACTTAATCGGAAATGTGGGTATAACGTTACAATGTATGATATTTACATTTTTAGTTAATTGTTGTTGATGTTGTTAAGCACAAAGCTACACAATGGGCTGTATGTGCTTTACAAACCAAGAGTATTGAAACTCGGATTTTAGCGTTATAAGCCCTCGGACTTACCGCTGAGTCAGTTGGGGTAAATTAATGGTTAGTTTATAATGATCATATATTACAAATAACATCTAGTTAAACACAAGTTCGATTGGACATTTTTATAACATAAAAATCCGAGGGTTTATAACGCTAAAAATCGAGTTTAGATACCCACGCTGGAAAGAGCACAGATAGCTCACTATGTTACTCTCTGCTAAGGTTTAGGGACAGATGTGGACTAGTGGTTAGCGTTCCGGGTTGTGGATCGGAAGGTCCAAAGCTCCAATCACGATATTCCTTTGACCATGCTCCACTATTTCAGTTGTGGATGCGTTATAAAAGTGACAGCCAATATCGTCTAGGTAGTGGGTGCTGCTGACTGGTTATTCTCCTTCTCGTCAGTAATTCTAAATTAAGAAAGGCTATACCTGATTCTTGGAATCTATAACCTAGCCGTTTCGTACATGAGGTGCCGTTTAGGTTGAAAATATCAAATACCTAACCCAGCATACGCTGAATATTATATTCAATTAGTTAGCTGTTTGAAAACCTCAATAGCCACACGTTCAACATAAGACGTAATCTCGACAAAATTCGGAGTATTTTACTTCATAACACCAGATTTAGCATTGTGCAAAACAGACTAGAGATATGAATATTTCTAGAAATCACCAGTCTCTGAGGAAACGTCAAAATTTTATGGGGTGCCGAAGTTTTATTCTTTTAAGCTTTGTTCATTTTTCATTTTCCATTAAATGTGACGCGCCAGGAAATCTCACATTATCTGAGATGCTTGATAGCGGTTATCAACATAGGTGAACTTTTCCTCAATATATTTTAATGTCAAGGGACACTCCGAGGCACTAACTGATGCAAGGCAATCGGGCGGTTGCTAAGCAACGGGCGATTCTTGGATCTGCGCAGGGATCTTAGTTTTATGTAGACGTACGTGACTGGTGTATATTGAAAAGCTTGTTTCAGTTAAATAAGAGTATGGTCACTGAAGGTACCTTATATTTCTATGACGGCTGTATGTTTATAACTCCCTAAAGTCAGAAAGCAGATTATATCACGAGAAAAACGCAAAATTAAGACAGTGTATCCGAAATTATGTAAATGTGATATTGGTAAATTAATATGAGACTTTGATGATGAACTAAAGTTATGTGTAAATAAAAATACATCTTGGCTGCAATACCTATTGTAAATATTCTAATTGTTCTTGGTTTGTGCGTGTTTTTTTTTCTCTTAAACGCAAAGCTGTGCAATGGGCTGTCTGCACTGTACCCACTCTAGGGATCAAACCCCCAATTTTAGTGTTATAAGCTCTTGAGCTTACCACGAACCACAGGGAACGTTATTCTTAGTTCAATGACATTTTAAATATGGCGTTTAATCTCCAATTCTTTTTATCTTAAACCAATTTTTTTAGCATTTCAAATTGTGAATAATTTGGTATTTGCTATCAGAAATCGGAAACATATACTTCTCAATATCCGAAAATCTGGAATCAGAGAATGTCTGGTTCAAAGTAACGGCCCGGCCTGGCTAGGTGGTTAGGGCGCTCGACTAGTAATCTGCGAGTCGCAGGTTCGAATCCCCGTCATACCAAACATGCTCGCCCTTTCAACCGTGGGGGCGTTATAATGTGACGGTCAATCCCACTATTCGTTGGTAAAATAGTAGCCCAAGAGTTGGCGGTGGGTGGTGATGACTAGCTGCCTTCCCTCTAGTCTTACACTGCTAAATTAGGGACGGCTAGCGCATATAGCCCTCGTGTAGCTTCGCGCGAAATTCATAACAAACAAACAAACAATCAAAAGTAACAAGCTACAAAAGGATGAGGCATTTAACGACGTTTACTATTATTTTATCATCCCTGCATTTAGCGAATAGTGGTCTTGCTTGAATTAGACATAAGTTTGTTGAAATGAAACTTTTGTAAGTCTCGTCAAACAACGTATCTCATTTAAAGATCACCGTTGTCATAGCACCAGGAAATTAGGTCAAAGAGATAAAAAGATCCGATAGCGAAACAAAAAGCGAGATTCCCCCTAAACGAGTCATCTCTTTTTGTTTCCAAACAATCCATTTATCACATCGGCGTAGCAAGGAGGGTAGCTGCTACCAGGCTTTAACCGTCACCGAAACGTCAGGGAAGTAAACTTCTTGTAGCTTTGTTCTCTTGATTTAATTTTTTTTCTTCTTAGATTACAAAGATTCCTTGCAAATCATAAATATTAAATGTTATCGTTTCACCATTAAATGCTAAATAACGGACTTCTCGTGCTTCTTTACAACATAAAATAATTAAGTAATTTGCTCATAAGCCCACCCTCTCCTCTCAATTTACCTTTAACAATTACCTTTATCGTAAGTATCTATATTTACTCGTTTCACAAATACGGAGCAAATAAATGCTAGAAGATTATCAACCAGAGTAAACACCAATCCTGGTGAGTAGAACTTTAAATATGTATATAGACATTATATTGTGGATTAGCTATTGAGATGTATTACTTCAAACCGTATGATATATACATAATAAATAGCTTTCAGTGACATGCTAGACAGCAATTGATTCATAGTTTACTTTAGCGGTGTAGTTTTTTTTGTTTTTTTTTTTTAGTGGTTTCGTCTAGAAGACGATGTTTACTTCACAGGAGAATCTCCCTTAGATTTTTCAGGCCAAGAACAAATTTTCTACACATTTATCTTTGTAAGATCACATGTTTCTCAGGCAGCAGTCGGCTCATAGTTCACTTTACTGAGAGTCTGTTTTATGCTGTATGGAGCACTTAGTGTACAAAAAAAAAGAGAAAATAAAACAAGAAATATTAGAGGAAAGGAATAACTGATTCAATTCATCATTTCCCTGAAAGAGGGCCGAAGGCCGCCTAGGGGGGTCACGTTTTATCTGTCTGTCAGTCAGTCAGTAGACTCTAAAATGGCGTCACACAAGGGACGCTTAACGTTATAATTTGTACTGTTGTGACGTCAGTAAAACGTGCGCATTCCATGCATCACTAGAAGAATTACGCACTCTGTAGGCTAAAACGCAGGATGACATATGAACTTCAAAAGCAAGAAAGAAAAATATTCATTACTTTTAACTTTGAGGGACCTTGCGCAAGTACATCTAGTATTGTGTTATGTTTCTACTACTGCTAAATTATTTTCCCAACATTGCTACGTCATACATAAATTATTTGTTTAGTGTATGACAGCCTTGAAGTTAGCATGATCCTGTACTATCGAAATACAACTAAGAAATCCCTTTTAACATTTTAGAATGCTATAATAGTTTGTTATTTATAATGATAATGATTCTGTGCGAGGTAATATGCCAGGTTTGGTGACAACTGATTCAGCATTTCGCCAATTATAAGCGGGTGCCTCGCTGTCTGAACGAAAAGTCTTAGGGCTTCTAACGCTAAAAAAATCGGGTTTCGATAACCGCGTTGATCTTTTGTGTAACTTTGTACTTAACAACAAACAAACAGCGGACATTCATAGAGACACAAACACAGACGTTTGTCAGATAATGGTTCAGATGAAAGCATTGAACACAGAACCTCGACGTACAAAGAAAAACAATAAATATCACGCTTAAGAACTAACTGATCGAATATAATATAATATTTTGTATTTCTGTTACTACTGCATAATAAGAAAAAAACATCCCTCTGACTTGATAAATTCATCGGAAAACGATTCAAACGGATAAAATAAACTTATTAACTGCACATCCTTCTTATAGTAGCGCTTGATTTACATTAGAGTCGGGAATATCAATGTGTCACCTTGATTCGGAATTTCAGCATAAGAAGCTAGTTTATAAGAATAGCAGGCGCATAAATATTATTTGTAAATAGTGAATATTGAATATATTTATATGCATGTATAAAATATAATTCATGTTGGCTTCACTTCAAGATGAATATGTATAGAAAAACTCGAGTTTTATATCGTGTCATCAACCAAAAACTGAGCTTCATGTGTTTCTTTAGAACATAAATCATTAAGTAATTTACTCCTCCAACCCCTGAGAACATTTGGGGGGCACAGGGGGGATAACTCTCGCAGCTATACATAAGTTTGTTTTTTTTAAATTATAGCCATAAAAAGGTCCGCTTAGTTTTATGAGCTAAAGAAGAAACAGATTCGAGAGAGTCCTTTGCAAGCATAAAATACAACACTGCAAGATTTCATGGAGGCCTTTTACTTTGACAAGCTGTGAGTTATAAAGAGTATATATATGTTGTGTATATAACTGAATTCTTACTTGCGTAAAAGCATATTTCAGTTAGCATTCAGCGGCAAAGTATATATATATATATGTAGTGAAGAAATAGCATAGTAGAAGTTTATATCCAAACTCTCCGGAATAGCTGTTAAATCATAATAGAAGCTGATATCCAAACTCTCCGGAATAGCTGTTAAATCATAATAGAAGGTGATATCCAAACTCTCCGGAATAGCTGTTAAATCATAATAGAAGTGATATCCAAACTCTCCGGAATAGCTGTTAAATCATAATAGAAGTTGATATCCAAACTCTCCGGAATAGCTGTTAAATCATAATAGAAGTTGATATCCAAACTCTCCGGAATAGCTGTTAAATCATAATAGAAGTTGATATCCAAACTCTCCGGAATAGCTGTTAAATCATAATAGAATTTGATATCCAAACTCTCCGGAATAGCTGTTAAATCATAATAGAAGTTGATATCCAAACTCTCCGGAATAGCTGTTAAATCAATATTTACCCAGAGTATCTCTTTACTCTAACACTTTCCACGTTCATTGTTGTTGTTTGGTTTTGGTTTTGTTCTATTTTGTAAGTCCTGGCCTGGTGATCAGGTTGCTCCACTCACAGTCTGCAAGGCGCGGGTTCGAATCCCATCACCGAACTTGCTCGCGTTTTTATCCGTGGGGGGCGTTATAATGTAACGGTCAATCCCACTATTCGTTGATAAAGAGTAGTCCAAGAATTAACGGTGAGTGGTGTTTACTTGGTGCCTTCCCTACAGTTTATCAGTTCCAAATATAGGGGTGGCTAGCGCAGATAGCCCTCGAGTAGCTTTGCGCGAAGTTCAAAACAAACAAATTGTCGTCATATTTTTCTATGTCCACGGCATTATACAATAAACGAAAAACCTTTCTTTGAAATAACGTCATTTATGAACTTATAAAAATTAATAATAAGAAGAAAAAGATTAGTCCCTCATGGTTCAACGGTAAGCGAATAAAAGGGAATATATATTAGGAATGTCGTGCTGTAGAACTTTGTGTGATATGGTTGCTTCCTATCATGATAGGCGATGAACAATTAATTCTTACATTTAGCCATGTCCATTACTTTTTTTTTTTTTTTTTTACTTTTTGTTCAGAATGCATTGATATCTACACTTAATATATAAACCTTTTCGTCGACTTGCCTCAACAGTTCTAATCAAACACTTCGGATATATTAAGACGACAAATGCTTTGACGTGCGGAGTTGAGGTTGTCTTTAGATGATGCCACGAAACCTTCTGTAATCCTGTAAAATTTTATATTACTATACCACTCCTCCATCAGGGAAAATGGATTGTTTCGAATACTCACGCAAAATCACAAAACGGTTGTCTGCGCGGAAATGGATTGTTTCGAATACTCACGCAAAGTTACAAAACAGTTGTCTGCACGGAAATGGATTGTTTCGAATACTCACGCAAAGTTACAAAACAGTTGTCTGCACGGAAATGGATTGTTTTGAATACTCACGCAAAATTACAAAACAGTTGTTTGCGCGGAAATGGATTGTTTCGAATACTCACGCAAAGTTACAAAACAGTTGTCTGCACGGAAATGGATTGTTTCGAATACTCACGCAAAGTTACAAAACGGTTGTCTGCGCTAATCATCCCTAATTCTGAACTGACAGAACATAGAGAGAAGGCAGCTAGTTAACAGCACCGACCGCCAACTGTTGGGCCCCTCTAATCTAATAGTGGGAGTTGAATTTCATTCTTATATCGCACCCACGACCCCAAAGTGCGAAGCGTGATATCGCGTCAACAGGGCGCGAATCGTGGACCGTCGGATTCACAGCCGGACACATTACTACTTGGCTCATTCCACGCCCACATCAGAACAAAAAGTGTGCAATTATTTAATGGTACTGGTGACGATCAATAAAAATGGTTTCATTTTAAATATAAGTTCAATCACCTTGTTGCTATGAGGAATTTTTTTTACCGTGAAATTCACATTTCAATTACTATAATAGTCATTCACCTGTATTACCAGTATAAGAAAAACTCTATATGACATATTAATGTTATTATATTGAGCAAAATGTTGTTTTAATGAATGCTCATTTCAGTGACATAGTTGAGAATGATCCAGTGTAAACTGTGTTTTACCGTTTCACATTTGTGGGATAAGGCGTTTATCTACTTCACATTTGTGGGATATGGCGTTTATCTACTTCACACTTGTGGAGTATGGCGTTTACCCGGTTCACTATTGTGTAATTTCGCGCTTACCTTTGTGTAATTTCGCGTTTACCTGTTTCACATTTGTGGAATATGGCGTTTATCTACTTCACACTTGTGGAGTATGGCGTTTACCCGGTTCACCTTTGTGTAATATGGCGTTTACCTGCTTCACATTTGTGGAGTATGGCGTTTACCTACTTGACGTTTGTGGAATATGGCGTTTACCTGCTTCACATTTGTGGAGTATGGCGTTTACCCACTTCACATTTGTAGAAGAAGGCGTTTATTAGGGTTGACCTTTGTGGAATATGGCGTTTACCTACTTCAGTTTGTGGAATATGGCGTTTACCCACTTGACGTTTGTGGAATATGGCGTTTACCCACTTCATATTTGTGAAGTATGGCGTTTATCCACTTCACGTTTGTGGAACATGGCGTTTACCCGGTTCACTTTTGTGAAATATGGCATTTACCCACTTCAGTTCGAGGTTCTGTACACATCACATCATTGTCCGGCATAGATCTCAACCACCACTATATACACTTGTTGTTTTCACTGAAACATTGGTTCATTTGTGAAATCGTTGATGTTATGTAATTAAATAAGCTCTTCACCCTCACGAGCTAATTATTAGACACAGAATCACGAGCTAATTATTAGGTACAGAATCACGAGCTAATTGTTAGACACAGAATCACGAGCTAATTATTAGGCACAGAATCACGAGCTAATTATTAGGCACAGAATCATGAGCTAATTATTAGGCACAAAATCACAAGCTAATTATTAGACACAGAATCATCAGCTAATTATTAGGCACAGTGGTATTTTCTAACTACCGAATTTATGCAAAACTCCGCTCTATTTACGATATAACAATTCTAAAAAAATTAATTATTCGCCTTTGATACAAAAAACTTAGCTAACATAACTAAATTACAAAGAAAATATTAAACTTTAGTACAAATTCTAAAAAAAATAAGTAATTATTGAAAAATTTAAATACAATGATATGCAATGAAGTGAACTAAAATGTATGTAAATTATTCATAATACGTAAAAATGTTACGTTTTCAAGTTAATTGAAAACGTAAATTTTCTTGCACGAAATTTGCAGTATAGATATATTCCAATTCATTTTATTATTACACTGCTCAACAAGTCATTTTCATCAGATAGGTGGCTCTTGGAACGCTGATTCCAAATCTGTTTTTGGTTTCCCTCTAGCACGTCAAGTTTTCGTGATGAGATCGATCAAATTTGAAAGGTTATTGCCTTAATTATAATTGAAGTTGTTGTACATTTCATTCTTCATAAGTGTGTACTGTATAAATGTAACCAAGTGTATGGTGTGTGTATAACGTTGATACTGAAAAAT
>NW_013668225.1:10779-14875 GCF_000517525.1 Limulus polyphemus
TGATTATTACCTAAATTGTGCTGAAATTAACACCAGTCATATTTCGATAACTAACTATGCTAGAAGAAAAACCGAAAACAGATTTGGTCTCAGCGTGCAAAACTGGGCTAAAAAAGTGTGTTTACATGAGAGAAAAAAAGACCAGGGTTATTATTTAGTATATAGAATAAGCTATTTCATGTGCATATAGTTGTTTTATAGATACACTTGTGTTTATACCTCACACGTTTCACATGTACCAAGTCAACCGTATCACGGAGGTTATCTGGTAAATTAAAATCATACAGCTTGACAATTAAGCGCTCGCTCTAACACTCCACTGTTCTCACATTTTTGCTTGTAATACTAGTTTTATAAAGCGCTCTGTTCTGTGTGGGCGGCCATGTTTTGGATCAGTTGTTAAACACATTTCTGCGGTGTCGCATAGCAACAAAACTGAACCACTTCCTTGTATTTTATGCCCATTCATGCAGCAATTACGAAGAACAGTGGAATAGAAATTATGAAATACATACAAACGTTGAACTTTATTCGAAAATTTTCTGAATGAATATTATATTATATAGCAACCGGTTTCGTGACGCAAGTGTTATTCTTCATGCCAGGAAACCGGTTGCAAGAATAATTAAATAATCCAGTGGTTCTTAAACTTTTCAGACACGCGTACCACTTTTGTGTACCAAATTCAGGCCTAATTTAAAACAACAACGATAAAACCTAGTAACAAAAAGTAATATTTTGAACACTTATTGATTAACGGAGAAAATATTTTTCCTGGCACATCTGGAAAACGTGTGATGCGATTTTTATTATCAATTTGGAGGAAATAAAACACTGACGAGTTTGTGCAGCTGGAAGGTGAGTCTAGAAGTGAAAGAGAGTAGCGTGTATAAGAACGCGGGAAGCTCAAATTAGGCTTATTACAATTTCTATAATATTTACATTGATATTTTCGCATACCACCGACATTAGCTCCACCTACCATACATCGACAATTCCATCAGATAATATATTCAAGTACTTCGAATATATTTCAATTAAATAAGCGAACATTTTTTTTTGTTTCCAATATGTATACATATGCATCGTGTCTGTAAATATGTAACGTACATATGACATATTACACGCTGTTATGTAGTCTCTAGCGCAAAAGGCTTAACTTGTTATTAACTTTTAATAAACAGACCAAATTAACGTAGTTCTGTGTTTAGTCATATTGGTGGTAACGGGTATGTTAACGGCTTTAATATCTATGTTCAGTCAGATTTAGGTCTATAATTACATTATGCGCTAGTTACTAAGATTTAATTTAAATGACTCGTCAATAGTGTGATAATGATAAGATGAAGTATAATATAAATTGGACTCAAGATATAGAAAATTTATAAATAATTGAATTTGGCCACTTGTTTAAGATATGTCCTATGGGATAAATGTATATATTAGCAAACCCGTGGGCCTATGGCCCACATTTACAGGACCACTATAATATACATTTAATGCTTGAAATACTGTTGTGCACTTATTTCAGTTTAATTATAATTGCCGCTATAATTCAAATTTAATTTCTTTAACCAAGTTACGAACGATAATTAGTAGGCCTACTTATTTAAGTTCTCTTAATGTAAATGAATGCCAAAGTTGGTCTCCACTTTCGAGGAATCCCCTTAAAAGTGTTTTCGCGAAACGCTCGTGTTCCCTAAAGGGTTAGGGGAAAAGTTTTACCTTTGTGCAAACCTTGAGTCTGGACGTTTCGTTTGGTACCATGTAAATGTCGGTGCAACCAGTGGTTTGGGAGGAGTTATGTGACACACACACAGACACTGAATCTTATATAGATATAACCAGTAGCGTAGCTACAAAAGATCCCCCCCCCCCTCATAAAAATTAATTGGGCACCATACATTTATTTCCCTATAATTGTAGTTACGATTCGGGCTCCCTTTTGACTCGTCGTCCCCCCCCCCCGCAATTATGGGGGGCTGCGTGGGCATATTAAGCCATTGTAATTTGTATCTATTCATGATGAAGAAACACTGTTTCCATAGTTTAAAAAGCATGAACAACATGTCTCTTGAGAGTGTTCAAAATAATAGCTTGTGACGTGGACCTCATATATCTTGATTTGTTTTAAGAAGTTTCTTTTCTTACGAAGAAAATTATGGTGTAGACTTTATCGCTTGACAATATTTATTTTTAATTTAAATGCTATACATTGTAAAATTGTCAAGGCTACCGGATGAAGAGAGATTGCTTTGCGCCGTATAACAACGATCTACGTCTCATACGGTCCGTGCTTTTGTAAAATATAGAGATACCGGTGTACATATAGGTACTCCCCCTCCCCAACTTCCTCTATATGTGGCGGCGGTCGCGGTCCAGGGTAAGCTACAGGAAACCATTCAAACACAAAGAAAATATTTCCACTTGACAAACGATGACTCATGTGCGCGCGAGGAACCAGAGCACGAGATAGTCAGCAGGGGCTTTCGTATTTGACCAGTGGCCTATAGACACGCCGACACAGCTGTTTGATTCTCTTAGCATTTACGTCATACTGACATCGGGAGTTCAGTTGATCAAAAAAAAAAGTTTGTAAAGGTATTGTATGGAGTCAAAGGATTAATAAGGTTATCAAGGTGATGACCAATATTTTTAAAATTGCCACAAAATACGAGCACATATCTCCTACCGGCCGTAGACCCAACTGTGCAATGTAGTGTTATACTTTACGCTACAGTTCTGCCCGAGCTCTGGTGGTGTTTGTGAAGCACAGAACCTAGATTTAAGAGTTATCTTAACATCCCGAAAACAACGAGTCATTGACTTCTTGGAAAATGTCCAGTTTTGTGGTTACTCTTGCACGAGACCAATAAAACAACGACTTCGTATATGACCAGATTATACTGCCTTGGATAGATGTTCTCCAATAATCTAAAACCGTACAGGTTATTTCAACCAAGAGTCAGTGTCGTGATGATCAATGTTTTGCTGTGTAAATTGTGGTTGATCTTTTGAAAACGATCAGAAAAACAACAGCATCTTTCCAAGAACCAGTGCTATAGTAGACAAACGCTACTCTGCTAAATTGTGATTGATCTTTTGAAAAAAGATCAGAAAAACAACAGCCTCTTTCGACCAAGAACCAATGCTGTAGTGGACAAACGCTACGCTACTGCTAAATTGTGATTGATCTTTTGAAAAAAGATCAGAAAAACAACAGCCTCTTTCGACCAAGAACCAACGCTGTAGTGGACAAACGCTACTTTGCTAAATTGTGGTTGATCTTTTGAAAAAAGATCAGAAAAACAACGACTTCTTTCGACCAAAAAAAAATGCCGTAATGGAGTGGTTTCCAAACTTTTGGCAATCACGGACAGGTAAAATTTAAAAAATGTTTGGGAGAAAAGGACTTAGGCGACTTTAAGTTATCAAATATTAAAAAAAAGAAAAAACGTAAATAAGTGTGAGTGCTTTCAACAGCCAAGACACGTTGTGGACCGGTTGTAATTAATTCAAGGACCGGCGTTTTGGAAACACTGCCGTAGTGGGCACGCGTTTGTCTAGTAAATTATGGTTGGTCTTTTTTGAAAAGGATCAGAAAAACAACGACTTCTTTCGACCAAGATCCAAGGCAGTAGTGGGTAAAACGTCTGCCTGGTAAACCGTGATTGATATATATATATTTAGATGGAATCAAAAGTTTCTGAGTTCTTAATTAATCGCAAGAAAAATAGGGTCGTAGTTAGTGCTTAAATATATAAAAGTAACTTTTTGAAAATCTGACTAGAAAATCCTTAGCTGTATAAGTAACTTTCAGACAGTGCAAGCAACAGAATATGCTAAGAATATTTGACTGTTGTTAAACCCGATGACGTCATAAACCTGGTTTTCATCGGAACAGGTTAACAACCGTCTGTAACTAGAAGTGAAGTGACTAACGTTCACCAGCTTCTGTTTCTCAAAGGCCGAAGTATGAAAGTCGTAAATTCAGTCTTGGGGTTCATGATGGGGCTTTGTTAGAAAAGGCTTGGTCCGACTAAAATTTGGATAAAGTAAAATTATTAAATATTTGATTATCGTTACATCTGAGATA
>NW_013668225.1:15630-24121 GCF_000517525.1 Limulus polyphemus
GATGATACTGTTTCTCGTATGATTTATTGTTGTAGGTTAGTTGTATCCTAGAATCAATGACTGTAGTGTAGTCAACAGTTTGATGATACTGTTTCTCGTATGATTTATTGTTGTAAATTAGTTGTATCCTAGAATCAATGACTGTAGTGTAGTCAACAGTTTGATGATACTGTTTCTCGTATGATTTATTGTTGTAAATTAGTTGTATTCCATAGTCAATGATTGTAGTGTGGTCAACAGTTTGATGATACTGTTTCTCGTATGATTTATTGTTGTAAATTAGTTGTATCCTATAATCAATTATTGTAGTGTAGTCAACAGTTTGATGATACTGTTTCTCGTATGATTTATTGTTGTAGATTAGTTGTATCCTATAATCAATTATTGTAGTGTAGTCAACAGTTTGATGATACTGTTTCTAATATGATTTATTGTAGATTAGTTGTATCCTATAATCAATTATTGTAGTGTGGTCAACAGTTTGATGATACTGTTTCTCATATGATTTATTGTTGTAGATTAGTTGTATCCTATAATCAATTATTGTAGTGTAGTCAACAGTTTGATGATACTGTTTATCGTATGATTTATTATTGTAAATTAGTTGTATCCTAGAATCAATGACTGTAGTGTAGTCAACAGTTTGATGATACTGTTTATCGTATGATTTATTATTGTAGATTAGTTGTATCCTAGAATCAATGACTGTAGTGTAGTCAACAGTTTGATGATACTGTTTCTAATATGATTTATTGTAGATTAGTTGTATCCTATAATCAATTATTGTAGTGTAGTCAACAGTTGGATGATACTGGGTCTCTTATGATTTATTATTGTAAATTAGTTGTATCCTAGAATCAATGACTGTAGTGTAGTCAACAGTTTGATGATACTGTTTCTCGTATGATTTATTGTTGTAAATTAGTTGTATCCTATAGTCAATGACTGTAGTGTGGTCAACAGTTTGATGATACTGTTTCTCGTATGATTTATTGTTGTAGATTAGTTGTATCCTATAATCAATTATTGTAGTGTAGTCAACAGTTGGATGATACTGGGTCTCTTATGATTTATTGTTGTAAATTAGTTGTATCCTATAGTCAATGACTGTAGTGTAGTCAACAGTTTGATGATACTGTTTATCGTATGATTTATTATTGTAAATTAGTTGTATCCTAGAATCAATGACTGTAGTGTGGTCAACAGTTTGATGATACTGCATCTCTCATGATTTATTATTGTAGCTTAGTTGTATCCTATAATTAATTATTGTAGTGCAGTCAACAGTTTGATGATACTGTTTATCGTATGATTTATTATTGTAGATTAGTTGTATCCTAGAATCAATGACTGTAGTGTAGTCAACAGTTTGATGATACTGTTTCTCGTATGATTTATTAATGTAGATTAGTTGTATCCTGGAATAAATGACTGTAGTGTAGTCAACAGTTTGATGATACTGTGTCTTTTATGATTTATTAATGTAGATTAGTTGTATCCTGGAATAAATTATTGTAGTGTAGTCAACAGTTTGATGATACTGTGTCTCTTATGATTTATTGTTGTAAATTAGTTGTATCCTAGAATCAATGACTGTAGTGTGGTCAACAGTTTGATGATACTGTGTCTCTTATGATTTATTATTGTAGATTAGTTGTATCCTAGAATCAATGACAGTAGTGTAGTCAACAGTTTGATGATACTGTGTCTCTTATGATTTATTAATGTAGATTAGTTGTATCCTGGAATAAATTATTGTAGTGTAGTCAACAGTTTGATGATACTGTGTCTCTTATGATTTATTGTTGTAGATTAGTTGTATCCTAGAATCAATGACTGTAGTGTAGTCAACAGTTTGATGATACTGCATCTCTCATGATTTATTATTGTAGCTTAGTTGTGTCCTATAATCAATTATTGTAGTGTAGTCAACAGTGGGATGATACTGTTTCTCATATGATTTATTATTGTAGTGTAGTCAACAGTGGGATGATACTGTTTCTCATATGATTTATTATTGTAGAGTAGTCAACAGTTGGATGATACTGTTTCTCGTATGATTTATTATTGTAGATTAGTTGTATCCTATAATCAATTACTGTAGTGTAGTCAACAGTATAAATAATTAAATACAAATAAAATAAACCTTACATGAAAGAATAACAGTTTTAGAGGGGCCAAACATTGTATCTGTTAATAGAAGAACGTTTGAATGGGAAGAGATTCCTAAAATTTCCTGTAAATAAAGTTATCACATTTCTCTTACATTTGATACAATATGGTCAGATTTAACTTTTGAAAAATGTTTTTAAAAAATTGTTTTCTATGATCTATAAAAATCGTCACGTCATCCCATTTAATAAAAAAACATTACTCACACACGTAATGTGCGTTCATACATATTATCTTCATTATCTTTTATAAGTAGTCGAGTTTTCAAACTTTAATTACAATCCTTTATTATTTTTATTCGTGTTTCTAACAAGCTTCCCGAAATAGAATTTGCTAGCCCAGCAGATTTATTGATTTTTCGCATTGTATTATTTGCTGAGTTTTGCTATTATCTATTGACTAGTTCAACTAGTGCAGTCAACGTCACAGTTCCACCACCAGAGTTCGGAATTCTAAGAGGAGTTATTATTGGTCAGCGTTTTTTCGTTCGCCGGCCATTCATTTGTTCTCGCAGATGGTGTGTGTACTAATATTAAAAACAGTATCAAAGTTACTGAAACTTTCCGTATTGTTGTTAATTTGTAATTCTTGAACAATTTGGAAGCAAATGCTGGGATATGCATTAATTATTCATTGATGCACGGCATTTAAAAGTCTCGTGACCATCTAGTCATTAAATTAACTTGCATTTTTGTTTTCCGATCTTCATAATCAATCCTTCGTTATAACACTTTAAAGCACGTGTTTAGGCTAACAGTAGTGGGCCCGGCATGACCAAGTGGCTATGGCGCTCGACTCGCATTGTAAGGAGCTCTGGTATTGCGAGAAAGGCCTTTTCGTCACTGGATATGGCAGGTATAATGCGGTTGACAAATTATAACATATTTTCCTTTGCTTTCACTCATGGATTCTTAGAATTACTTAGAGCGCGTGTTTGCCCTGTGATAGAGATCCGGATTTTGGAGTTGGAAGTGTGCTATAAGAGTGACAGTCAATCCTTTAGTGTGGATAATGGGTGGTAGTGGGCTGCTTACTAGTTGCCTTCCATCTAGTCAGAAGTTTGTTACTAAGCACAAAGATATAGAATGGGCTATCTTCTGTGCCTACCGCAGGTATCTTAACCAGATTCTTATGGTTAAAAGCTCTCAGATTTGCCACTGAGCCGCAGATGAACATTTCTTGAATAAGAAAATCTGTTAAAGTTTCACTGAACTTGCATACAAGCTATGAAAACAACGTGGATAATTAAGATATCCCAGAATTATTAAAGCATCATTCGAACAAACCTGTTTAAAATAAATTAAACAGTTACTGGTGTGTGACGAATGTCTTGTAATTCATGCCTCTGGCCCAGTTATATAGCTATAACGTTATTCAACCTTCATATATATCTGTGTTTGATTTCGTGTGAAGCTACTCAAGAGCTGCTTGCGTTAGCCATCTTTAATTTCTGAAGTCACAAACTAGAGGGAATTCATCTACTCAACCATACACACCGCCAACGCTCGGGATACTCTTGTAAGACCAAATAGTGGAATTTGACCGTCACTCTTCTGACTCACTCACGCCGTCAAAGTGCGGAACTCGAAGTTCGCCATTAACTAGTGAGCTGCAATAAGCCCCTACCCACGGTACTTAGCCACAAGACCAGTTTTACCATGCAGAATACAACGTACGCCTTGCTTTCTTCCGGAAGTTAACCGTTGGTCTGCACATCGAATTTTACAACACTGTATCAACTGGTTTCCTGCATGCAGTCGTCTGAACAGCGGAAGTGATGTTTGAAACACCTGGTATATACAATTTATCATTTAGATAAAATTAGTCATGGCGATGAAATCAGTCACTATTAGTGCACGCTATTATTTTTCACGATTATGTAGCATGACGTGCATCACAAAGAAATAATAACTCAGTTCGTATGCTGGGCCGCTTAGAAAATAAGTCTAGTCGGTCACTGTGAAAATGAATTTCTTCTCATCTGTTTCAGTATTGTTTGTCTTTATAAGATAATTGTTTGTCTTTATAAGATGAATTGTTTGTCTTTATAAAATTAATTGTTCGTCTTTATAAGATGAATTGTTTGTCTTTATAAAATTAATTGTTCGTCTTTATAAGATGAATTGTTTGTTTTATAAGATGAATTGTTTGTCTTTATAAGATGAATTGTTTGTTTTTATAAGAGGAATTGTTCTGCTTTTATAAGATTAATTGTTTGTCTTTATAAAATTAATTGTTCGTCTTTATAAGGTGAATTGTTTGTTTTATAAGATGAATTGTTTGTTTTATAAGATGAATTGTTTGTCTTTATAAGATGAATTGTTTGTTTTTATAAGATGAATTGTTTGTCTTTATAATATGAATTGTTTGTCTTTATAAGATGAATTGTTTGTCTTTATAAGATGAATTGTTTGTTTTATAAGATGAATTGTTTGTCTTTATAAGATGAATTGTTTGTCTATAAGATGAATTGTTTGTCTTAATTAAGATGAATTACTAGTTTCATCTCGTTCTATAAAAATACTTCAATTATTTTTTTTCTTCATCTTTTACCAGAACTATTAACACAGAGCTTTAATTAAACCTTTTACAACTGGTTATTTCATTATTAACTCATCTTAAGTTGACGAATAAAGTAATAGTTGAATTATCATAATGTGCATTTTCCTATAAGTTAACTTGTAATGGTAAAATATTCAAACCAGTCCCCAAAGTAACTTTAAGTTCGTTAATTAATTTAGTTGATTGGCGGACTTAATCCATTTTCTTTCTTAGCCGTCCCTAATTTAGCAGTGAAAGACTAAAGGGAAGGCAGCTAGTCATCACCACCCACCGCCAACTCTTAGGCTACTCTTTTTACCCACGAATAGTGGGAGTAATCGTCACATTATAACGCTCCCACGATCATGTTTGGTGGGATTCGAACCCGCGACCCTCAGATTGCGAGTGGAGATCCCTAACAACCTGAACATTTCAAACTTTTCGAACAAATATAATGAACACGATGATAAAAAAAACGAAATAAGGAAGTCTGTATACTTTGAGAAAACGTTAAAAACGGATTAGAATACGTCAGTGAATTATAATGTTTTATAACTGGTTTGTAATAATGAACATTTCAGGAAAACCACGATGAAAAAAACAATTGCCCCAAAATGGTATTAGTCATATTACAATAATAATACACTTGGTTTTTGTCACATTTATTAATATTTTAATTATAATGGTTTGTTTTTAATTACCATAATTATAGTTATTGTTGTTTTTGATTATGGTGGCATTTATTAATACTATAATGGTTTGTTACCGCCTAACATTATTACAGTAGTTATATTTATTCATCATGGTTACAATTACCATTCGTTAACCATGGTCATTATACAAGTTTTGTTGGTTTTTTTTTTTTTTTACAAATAGGCTTACGTTTTACTTGAGTAAGGAAGCACATAATTATAATATGTATATAGATTGGCAAATAACGATTTGTAAGCATTATGAAATGATTTGTTTATGGTGGAACATACTACATGTTTCGACAGAACGTTGATCTTCAGGTATCAATCTGAGCTGAATAAGACAGATCAATGTCCTATTGAAACATGTAGTTTGTTCCACCATAAATAAATCACTTCATTATGTTTATAAATCGTCGTTTGCTAATAATTATTAGGCCTAAGTTTTGTTTTTGTTCGGTAGTAACATGTGCGAAAAGCCAACCTTACTAATAATTAGATGTTTTAGTTTAATTTAGCGTAGTCAAAAAAATGTTTTGTATTTGCATTTTTTATACTGTTCTACTCAATTTATTTCTCTTTTTTATTTTACTTTAGAGTCCGGGAAATGTCAAAGACGCAATTTCAAAACTTGGGGGTGATTTTGGTTCTCATCTTCAAGTCAAATCGTCTCGCTCCTCATTTGCTTTGACAACCTTATCAACAAAACTAGGCAGAATCAACTGTATAAACCCCTTAGACAAATCCTCCAGTTTACCAAGTATCGGATTACCAAAGGAATTCACAAGCAAGCATTACTTTTCTGAGAAAAAAGACAACGTTATTAATAAAATTACCGGAAATAATTACGTTACTTGTAGTACAGATACTGAATCCTCTTTACCGTTACTTTCCAATAAAAGCAATGCCAGACACGGGTCCTATAGCACCAACCAGGATGATAATCAAGAATGGAACAACAAAAAAATTGAAAGTCCTAGTCAAGTACAAATTCAAAAGAGCAAGGGAAATAGTGCCAAAAGTACGTCCTCTTCTTGTAGTAAAGAACGCCTACCAACCCCAAAACGTCACGTAGTTCTTAATAACGAACACAATCATCAGATTATACGAGTGGATCCTTATGGCAGACAACTACCTTTAACCCCACAAGGTAATATTAATTTATGGTATTTTAAGAAATGTACATCCTTTAAAAAATAAAAGAAATACGGTTTAACTATTAAGTCCTGTTGTGAAATGGTCAATTTCTGATTGGTTCAATATAGTCTTAAATAGATATTGAAAAAAAACTAATCTCATAAGTTCTTTTATAAAACAATTCATGGTCCAGTAATAAATATTAACGCAGTTTTATATTGAAATCCTGAAACATGTTTAGATTAGGGAGGTGATAAAAATTGTCCCAGTAAGTATAGACCCATTAGTCTTAAATCAGTTGTGGGAAAAGTTTTGGAGAGTTTGACAAAAGATGTTTTGTAAAGTCATTTAATAAAGTTTAGAATTTAATGGATAGTCAACATAGTTTCATTAAGGGAAAATATTGCTTTATAAATATTTTGACATTCTTTGAAAAGGTTACTGCTTATGTAGATGAGGGTAATTGTATATATATATATATATATATTTGGTGTATCTGGATTTTCAGAAAGCATGTGACAAGGTGCCACATAAAAGGCTTGTAAAATATATATCTATAGGTGTAGGGGATAAATTAGAAAATTGGATAGAAGAGTGGCTGGATGGAAAAAAGCAGAGGGTTTTTACAAATGGAGTTCAGTCAAACTTGATTAATGCTACAAGTAGGGTACCTTAGGGCTCAGTCTTAGGACTTTTGCTCCTTTTGAGTTACATCAATGACATAGATGAAGGGATAGTCAATAAATTACTTAAATTTGTAGATGATATTAAGGTCTTGGGTGTTGCTAGCTGTGAAGAGGATGCTGCTGATTTACAAAAGGATTTAGATAATTTAGAGAGTTGGGCAAATAAATGACAAATGGGTTTTAGTTATAATAAATGCAAGATAATGCATGTGGGTTATCGTAGTTTGAATTATAAGTATAATTTGGATGGGAATAACCTTAATAGTGCCATGAAAGAAAGGGATCTTGGTGTAATAGTTGATCTGTCTCTAAAGCTATCCAAGCAGTGTGTTGTTGTTGCTAGTGGTAAGGCAAATAGGATTTTAGGTTGTATCTACAGAAATATTGAATACAAGTCTAAAGATATTATAATTTCATTGTACAGGTCACTGGTTAGGCCACATTTGGAATATTGTGTCTAGTCTTAGGCTCTTTATCTTAGGAAATACATTGACTTCTTGAAAAGGATTCATAGAAGGTTACTAGAGTAGTGCCTGGGATGGAGGGGTTGTCATACGAGGAGAGGTTGAAATCTTTCAAATTGTTGAAAAAGAAAAGTTGGGGGGGGGGGGCTCTGATTGAGGTGTTTAAGATTGTAAAGGAAATTGATAATGTTGATATATTATCTTTTTTTCATACTTAACAGTGAGAATAGTAGGACTGTGAGACACAGATATACATTTTGGCAGGATAGGAGTCATTTTCAGCTAAGACAGTTATATTTTTCTAACAGGGTGGTTGGCCCTTGAAATGGGTTGCCTTCGGATGTTGCGGAGGCAGTAAATTTAAGTGAGTTTAGAAAAAGCTTGATAAGTATATGAATGATAAAAGCTGACTTTAAGATTTTTAAAAAATTTATTTATTAATAGTTTTAGTTTAGTTTAGAGAATGGAACAGCCGAGATGGACCAGCAGATCTCATGTTGTCCCAAAATGTTATGTTAACTCTTTATATACTGTGATGTCCCTCCTGACTCAGTCTGTAATTGAATCCGGTTTCTGGATCCGAAGGTGAGAAAGGTATGAAATAAAGATAAGTATTTGGTGTAAGGAAGAAACGAAAAGGTCAAGTCAGGAAAAATGTTTGACAATAACACACAAAAAAAACCAGAGCAGTGGTTCCGAACCTGAGGTCCGCGTAGTTAATACCAATACCATCTCATTAAACAAGTGTTTCAATACTGATGTTCTTTTTAATTGCACACTCAGTTATATATGTCTTTTA